>NC_143516.1:59850293-60067793 GCF_031878675.1 Megascapheus bottae
GGTAAAATATATTTATCAATGTTTCTTTCTGTTTAGGGCACTGTGATAAGTATACACACCTTTTCTATTTATCTAGTAATAAATTAATGACAAAGGGTAAAATTGCATTCTCACAATAAATTAAAAGTTCAAAAGTAGTACTTTTGGACTCATCCTGAATCTAATGCGGAAATTTTAGCAGGAAATAATTTAATTACTAACAAGATGAAAAGAGTGCAAAAAGTGATCAAATACATTATCAACTTCCTCTAATACGTAATAAAGCATAGTATTTAAATCTTAAAAATTTTCAAGCTAAAATGCATGCCTAATTTTTATGTTTGTATGTTTTTAATTAGAAAAATTGTCTTTAAATGCAAATAACTTTTTATTTCACAGAACTTTGGGGTATTATATATTGAGAGAAAATGTAATTAAAATGTAGTTACTCTAAAGGTATTTAATATTTTATCTTAATAAAATAGCAATGCAAAATCAAGCTAAAATGAGAGTGATACTGAAGAAATTGAGGCCTTAATGTAGTTTTATTAGATAGCTAATTTATATGTACATGAAATTTTCAGTGTTTTATTATATATGCTTTCCTCTTCTCTATAATAAATTTTTGAAAAAATAAGCTACGTTTGTTTCCTCTAGGATAATGTGCTCTCCTTGTACAAAGACTGCTTCACTCTTGGCTAGAAAAAAAGTATCGTTATCTTTTTATATGTCCACTTTTATTTTTATAGATTATTACAAGATTTTTTTATTTTCAGGGCTTGTAAATTCTGTTGAAATGCACTAATTTACTTAAGGAAGGCAAGTTTTGACATCACGATTTATCATACCTGGCTTCGTGAGACTTTGTTGCAGATGGAGACACAGGGTAAAAGTTTGAGGATGTTCTAAGGAGAAGACAGAATTTTATTTTGATCGAGTTGCTTTGATTCAGTTGGCTTATTCACATACCAATGTCTCTGTTTAGTGAAAATCTAGTAAGAAGCCTCATCGTCATGTCATCTCCTGTCTTAAGCACAACAGTGCAATTTGAATAGTCATAGAAAAGTCATTTTAGAAACATATGTTCAGATACAATAAGAATAACTTGAGTGGTTGTCCTATTTCTATGAAGTTTCTGATTTTATCATCTCTCCAATACATATAGCCAGAGGAAGTCATTTAATCGGTGTCAGCCCATGGAACTGAGCAGGGCCCGTGAGGGAGTCGAATGGACCTGATGGATCTCACAGTACAACATCATGGTGACAACAATTTGGCAAATATTCTTCTCTGTGAGGCCTGACACCCAACAATCTGCCGGGACAAACACGGAGGCCTCTGTCTCCTACAGGAATCCAGTTCTCTTCTGCTTTCCCCACAGCTCTGCTTGTGAATTCGCTTTACTGTGAAAATGCATTTAAAGAAAAAAAATTCAAAGCCTATACGTATGCAGAGAAAATATCAGAATAGCCCTGCAATCTTGTGCTGCTAGAAGTAAAATCACTCTGCAGTACAATTGGTACTGGCTGAGGTTTTCCAGGCTTTCAAACAGACATTCGCAGCATGGAATGAACATGGTATTTTTATCCCGGTTTACATGAGATTGTATATGAATGTCAACATTACTTGGTACTTCTTTACATTCACAGCAAAGTGCAACAATTTATATTTGAGCTTAAATGTAGTATTTCCCCACTATAATTAAAGATAACGAACTTTTTTTTTTTCTTTTGTATTTGTGGATCATGGAGCTTGAACTCAGCCTGGGCTCTGTCCCTGAGGTCTTTAGCTGAAGGCTACTGCCCTACCCTTGAGCCAAGCCCCATTTCCCATTTTCTAGAGGTTAATTGGAGATAGGAGTCTCAGGTCCTTTCATGCTGGGGATTGCTTTGAACCTTGATCCTCAGATCTCAGCTTCCTAAGTATAAAGATAACAATGTTTTAAGGCTTACAGATATTCTAAAGGTGACAAAACATTCTAGTGAGCATAAAATATGAAGAATTCTGCATGAAATTTGGTCATCTGAAATATAATGACTTTGTACTTACTCTAATTGTCCTGTAAAATAGAAACTATTTTGATGAACAGGTTCTCCTTGTATGGCAGATAGTGGAAGTCAATCCTGGCTGTGAAAAGGCACACTTGAAATTTAAGTTATGTATTATGTACAAAAGTGATATTTCAATCATTCATTTTGTTGATACATAGGAAAACGTATTTTTATCATGTAGTCCTAGACATGGGCTGACTTCTCTGAATCTAGTAGTACATGTAAATCAAGGAATGTAGGTTTGTTTTTGTTTTTTTTCCTGTTGACTGTTTTCCTGTTGACCCCTCAATCTACCCTTTTAGGGTAGACTCAGATTTATGGAGTAACAGATAAAGACTGATTAAGTGTTTGAACTTTCAACTTTTTATTACTTACATGAGTCTGTGGAGCTGAGAAAATGATCTCTGTTCATTTATCTCTCTGAACACATCCATCTATATCAACTTTTCTCTAAGGCAAGCAACAATATCAGTATCAGTATTTAGTGTTGATTATCAACATTAGGTATCAGTCTCAGATTGTATAATCCAGATCTGTCATTTACTTGTTATTAAAACAGTTACAAAAACCCTGGCATAGTTTAAAGTGAGTATTTGTTTTATTCCTTCTCATGTTTGACTATCTAGGGGGCTGAGGTATTATTTTAATAATTAGCTTTATAACCAGTGTTCAACATTCAGGAAATAAGACACACTACATTCTTCATCATGACCTGATACCTTACAAAAGCAGTAATTAAATTAATATTATGTATATAGTATTAAATACTACGTACATAATGTGCATGTGTACATGTAGATACAGACATATAAGCTTATTTTTCACCATTTTATAACGTGCATTTAAGGTGGCATCCCTTGAATTTACTTTTGTGTGTGTGTATGTATGATGTGTATGTGTGTGTGTGTGTCTGTGTGTGTGTGTGTGTGTGTGTGTGTGTGTGTGTAGGTACTTGTGTGACAGTCCTAGGACTTGATCTCAGGACCAGGCACGGTCTCTAAGCTTCTTTTGCTTAAGACTAGCACTCTACCACTTGAAATCAGCTTTAATTCCAGCTTTAAAAATATTATATAGCAGATAGGAGTTTCTGGAAATTTCGTGCCCAGACTGGCCTCAAAACTTGAGTCTCAGATCTCAATTTCCTGTTGAATTTGCTTTATTGTTTTTTTATCAGTTTCTTGATTATGCATATTTATATTTTATATTAAGTTTTATTTCAACCATTGCTTTCTAAGCTGTATTATCACACTATTTTTGTCATGTTTTCTTTTCTTTCCTTACTTGAGTCACAGAACATCAGAATTTTGGTATTATTGTATGTGTTCTGAGGGTCTGTCCATTTAATTTTTACACCCTATCTATACTCTCGACTCTAAATTGGGTATTTTCATTCTTCTATTTTAATTTTTCATTTCCATTCTGCTATTGAACTCCTTTGTAGAACATTTCACTGTTGCTATGACAACATTTCCTTTTCTACCCTCAAATTTTATACATTCATACATACATACATCCACAATCTTTCTTTTCACTGAGAATATTTCTCTTTCTAATTTGGTTGGAGTTTGCTTGTATTTTCACTTATTTTGAAGTTTGATTGTAGTAGCTAATTTGTCATTTTGATAATTCTAGTATCTCAGTCCCCCACCCATGCTGGCATCTGTTGATTCATCTGGGATACCTGGCATGCTCTGTTTAGAGACTCTCATGTTACAATCAACCTTTGTTTTTGTTTGAATGTTTGAGCTACAATCCAATTACTTGCGACTTCACAAGGGCTCACCTTCACTGGGGGCCTGTTTTTATTTTTGCTCAATTTTTGAAAGTTTTGCTGTGTCCTTTTTTGTCTCTATTGTTCATACTCCACTTGGATAATGGAAGTTTAAGTTGTGTTTCAAATGTCTGCTCTGTCCTAATGCCGGTTTCAGATCAGATACACTTCTGGGCCACATCGAGGTTAATCCACTGGTCCAGATACACAGAGAGGGTGTACTCAGGGCTTTGGACCCATCCTTACCCTTTCCTCTCAAGGCTGGCATTATACCACTGGAGCCATAGCTCCATTTCTTGCTTTTTGCAAGTTAATTGCAGCTAAGAGTCTCTCAGATTTGTCTGCCCAGTAAGGGTTTGAATCCTGATCTCTACGTCTCAGCTTCCAAAGTGTCGAGGAATATAGGTATGAACACTTGTCCTGTACAGGACATGAGTCAGTTTGGAGTACATTTGATTAATGACTGGGCTTGGCTGGATAGGTTTGACACATCCACTCCAGTTTTGAATTCCATCCCTACTCCATTTCCTTGAGATCTCCCCTCTTTTGATCTTCCAAAAATAAAAATAAATGGATTTCGTCCATTTTACTGAAGTATACAGTCCAGAGCTTTGCGGTTTAGTACACTCTCAAGGGGAAAGCTTCCTAAGGGGGGAATAAAATTTCACACCTTGCTATGTCTTGATTTCCTTTCTCAATTCAATTCATGTTTACCCTTCAACAACTCCAGTAGCTGTCGATTTACAAGTGCAGGCTGTACTTGTAATTTGGAAAGAATGTAGACTAGAATGAGTTTAATTCTTCATGCAGAAATAGAAACTCTTAGCAGGGCACAGTAGTTCATGCTTGTAATCCTAGCTACTCAGGAGGCTGAGATCTGAGGATCACTTTTCAAAGTCAGCCTGGGTACAAAAGAACATGAGATTCTTATCTCCAATTAATCACTAGAAAACTGGGAATGGGGCTGTGGCTCCAGGGGCAGGGTAGTAGCCTGGAGTTGAAGAGCTCAGGGAAAGCACCAAAGCCCAGAATCCAAGTCCCATGATTCACAAAATTAAAAAGAAGGAAATTGAAAGTTTTTGCTAGGTTTCTTATTCTTTCTGAATTTCAAAGGCAGTGCAAACATCTTTGAGGAATTTTATTGTATATTATGATATATGTTGTTTTATAAAGTGTAAAGAATAACTGTGACAACTATAAAATCATTCATTTGCATTGTGTCCCACATTCAATTAATATGTGATACGATGTTACTTACATTAAATATGGGACACTATTTTAATAAAGTTGAGTTTGTTTTAGAAGTTAGATAATTAGATGCATTAACCTTGAACCAATATTAGATTTATACTGCTTCTGTATGTAAACTTAGCCTTAGATTTAAATGGATATTCAAATATTGAAAAAATAGTCATAGTGATTAAAATAGGATAGTATGTCATGATTTTTATCCTATATCATTTTTTGCCAGTCCTGGGGCCTGAACACTGTCCTTGGGCTTTCTCAAGGCTAGAGCTCTACCACTTGAGCTACAGCACCACTTCTAGCTTTTTCTGTGCATGTGGTACTGAGGAATTGAACCTGGGTCTTCCTGCATGCTAGGCAAGCACTCTACCACTAGGTCAAACTCCCAGCCCCTATCCCACATCTGTATACACAATTTATTGAAAATGAGGGGGGAATGCATCTGTGCATGAATAAATTGTTTCATTAACTGTAACTATATGTAATTTGTTTATATGAATTCAAACACCAGGGTTCCATTGTATTTTCACCTAAATAAACATGTGATAATAGTTCCACAGCTTATATTTCCCTATAATACTATTATTCATGAAAACATTTACTCCAGTTTGAACACAACTCAGATGCCACTCCATGCACTAAAAATTCAAGAATCTATGGGTGTTTCATTATCCATTACAAAGAATGATATCACAACATTACAAAGAAATAGACAGACATGGAAGGAAATTATGTTATGTGAAGTAAGTCAGGCCCAGAGAGAAAAGAGGACACATGTTTTCTCTCATAGGGGGAAGCGACATTGATTTATAAATGTATAGGTAAACACACATGGACCTGGATGCAAGTGGGCATAAATGGATTTACTGAAATATAGTATACCTACCAGGAAAATTCAAATGCTGTAATTCCTTAGAAAAATGCCACAAAATGAAGGCCTGGAAGCTGGTGCTTGCATTGGGGTGGGAGGTAAGGGGAGGAGGCAGAGGAGTGAGTGGAGGAAATGTGGGGGGATGAGAGTGCAGTTACAAGATTAATGCACATATGATGAAATAAGAAAAATTTACCAAAGGGCTGGAGGGATGAGCAGGGATGCTGGAAGGGTGATATTGATCACACAGCGTTGTAGTCATAAACCATCTCATTCATAGTAACTCTTTTACACCTACTAAAAGACAATGAAAATGTAATGAAAGCGACTGTAGGACACTGGTGGCGCACACCTGTCATCCTGGCTACTGGTGGGACAAGGTCTGGGGATCTTGGTTCAAGATGGCCCAAGCAGAGTCTGATTTCCCATTCAGCACCCAAAATCTGAGGAGCTGTGGCTCTAGTGGTAGAGCACCAGCCTTGAGCAAAAGTAGCTCCAGGACAGAATCCAGGTCCTGAGTTCAAGCTCAAGAACCAGCCCAGACAAGCATGCACTCACACACCTGCATGAACACACACTCACAATCATACACACACAACTCAAAAGAAAATTATCCATATCAAAATTTCACCTATATCTAACTCACTTAACTTGATACATCTGAGGTGATTTTTATGTGTTGAAGTAGCTTCTATATTTAATACATCTATAATGTTGGATCTTGTGATTAGTGTGAGACTAAAATCATTTTTCAAGTTTTCAGGACTTGAGGAGAAATACTCATGCAAAATCAGGAACTGGGAACTTCGGAATCTCAGACAGGCTTTGTGAATGATGCAGCCAGTTCTCAGTAAATCTACCAGTCATCTGTGTGGTTTCTGACACACCCACATTATGTACAGTTTTAGTTCACTATTCTTGAGTCCATTTTAGAGTCTCTTAGCTCATTGATGCTAAACAGATCTCAAAGAATCTTGTATCCAGTAAACTATCAGACATTAAATGTGTTCCCGCAAACTAGCTTTAGTTTCTTCAGTTATTATTGAAATGTATACAAATCACCACAAATTAGCCATCCCTTTTTATGTGGTAAAACCTTGTTATATAATTGATATTTTAGAGTGACATCTGTATAACCTCCTTTGAACTAGTCTACAAACCACATTATAGTAGGTAAAATATCTGTGAGCTCTCCCATATGACTGTCAATCATTGCTGGTACTAAAATATGCACTTCTGAAAGTAGATCCTTAGCTGGCTAATAATAATGACTCCCAAACAGAATTCATCTGAATCTCAGAGTAACTATGGAAAAGAAAGTGAGTTTCTGCCATTCTGCTGAAGTTGCCTTTTCCCAGGTGGTGGATTGCACTTGTCAGCTGTTATTTTGGAGACTATACAGGACTTAATAGATGAGGTATATCAAACTAACTGCATTAGCAAAGCACCAGCTGTCTGTGTGGCTCCAACCCAACATCGTCTTTTGGGAAAAGCAGATTCCAAAATGCAGACAGTACACTATTAGTCTGATAGAATGATTATAAGTCCCTCCATCTGTTGCACATTTCACAATTAAGTATGATGTTGTTTTCTCTCAAAATATACCCAATGTCTTTGTTATATGTGGGATGTAACTTTCAGTTACCTCATTATTTTCAGTGTCTGCTTAGATGCACAGCAAACACAACAGTTAGAGCACCTTTCATATTTACACAATAATCATCGTAGAAGTTTACCAAAGATGTAAAACTACTAAATCTATTCTATGAAATTCATCCTAAAATTTCCTAGTCATTTTCAATGCATCGTAATTTTTCTAAAAACTGGTATTGTGTAAAAGGTTTAAAAAGGGTATTTTATAGTGAAATAATCAAATATTCTACTATCAAAAGTCTATTTTATGAGAGTTTTCATATTTATAATTTCATCACAATAGGTTAGTACATTAAATAAAATGTCCATCTATTTTGGCGGTTTTTCAAAACACTTAGATATTCTTTATTCTTCATAGGATGTAATATTAATCACTTATTTAATTCTGCATTTTAGTTGTAATCCAATTATATTGGCAATGCCTATTATCCTTCTATGCATTTCCGTACTTAAAAGAAATAAATTAGATAAAGTGAAGACTTTTCAAAATTATATTGATTGCCTTCTGGACCAAAAGACTAATTTTCATTTCTCAAACTTCATTCAAGATTAACTGATATGAAATGTTTTGCATCATTTAAGGTCTGTGTCACCCTTTGAAAATCTATTTATAAGAGATGACTTAGATGTTTTTGTTTGGTTAAATACTTATTTGAACTCTATTTCAATCTTTGTTTTTTTTCCCTAGGGGAGTAATATTTTACATTTACGGGAGGATAACAACTTTTATTAGCAGTTTTCTATGTTACACTTAACATTATTTTGCACAATTCTAACAATTTTCAAACCATCTATCAGCTTCCTCAAGATTATCTGTATGGATGCATGTATCTATCTAAATAGATGGATACATAATACGATCAGTGCCATTATGTTTTGAAGTTTCTCTGGGTTGTTGTAGACAAAACATTAAAATTCCAAGACCAGGGTATGTGTAAGTAAAATCCTAGAGAGGGATTTCTGCATTGGCGTCCATCTCCACTTCCTGGCTGTAATGCCTGGAAATTGCTTTTACACCAAACCATAAAAACCCGTTGCGTTCACTATTACCAGTGTCCTACTCAAGACCTGGAATGCCTGCTTAAGTGTCTCACACCACCGGCGAGATGCAGAAATAGGTGGGCATCTTTCACAACCTGTGCACCAAAAGATAGCTATTTGGGAGGAATTGTGTCAAATTTAATGTGTACAAATGGCAGGAAGAAGCCAGCCTCACCCACATATCTTTTTGGGGATGGTTGTGAGAAGGAAGATAACAAACTGCATTTCATTTTTCATAGATATTGGAAGAAGATTGGAGCTTCCTGTGTGGGAGGCGACAAAGGGGATAAATACACCGCAATGGCCGTGGAGAGCAATTCACGGAATCCCAAGTCTCGCAGCGTTCGGTGGCATAGGTCTGGTGATGGCCACGAAATTTTCTAGAATGCTGCAGAAAAGGACGCCTGATATGAAGAATCCAGACATAATAAGTGTCCTGGGTGCCGAGCAGTCCCGGTCCAGTCATAGGATAGCCACTTCCAAGAGGAGTTCTGTAAAAAGATTCTGAAAATCCCAGTTCAGAGAAGAGGAAGTGGCAAGTGTGTTGCTGACACCGAGAAAGGTACAGAAATCAGAGCAGGAATGGTCTCCAAACACTAATATCATTTTGATGTATAATAAGAAGAAATACCTATTGTCACTTTCAGAAAATAGAAGAACCAAGCGATTATTGAACAAGGCAGATCAAAGGACTTTATATGCAAATATTAAGAAACAGTAAATTTATTAAATATTTGGAAAGTTTCAGGATACTTGTATGAGTCTATAAAGAAGAATGTAAGTTCGTGCTGGCAACAACAACAAAAAGTACTTAATTTGGGCTAGAGTCTATTCACAGTGGTCTTCCATGGGTCAGGAAGGAGATAAGGAATCAAGGTCATCTTTAAAAAGGTGGCCCTTACAATAAAACACAGGAGTCATCAAATCTGTGGAGGCTCAGGAGAAAGCAGGTGTGGTCTACTGAGGGACTGCCAGCTAGGGGAGGGACCGCCAGCTATGGGTGGTAATGGTACCCTGGGAGCTGAAGCCAAATAAAGAGCTGGAGTTATGGCTCAGGTGGTATAGCACCTGCTTTGCACTCGAGATCCTGAGTTTATGTCTTCAGTGGAACCCAACATGTAACATAACAGGCATGCTCTGTTTCTTAACTACCCAACAGGTAGGGACAAGAGGATGGCTATTCACAGCCAGCCCAGGCATATTTAGTGACACTCAGAAATACCCTAGCTCTAAGGAAGAGGAAAATAGCAGTACATGTGTGTAATTTACAGCTACTAGAGAGGTGGAGCGAGAAGGATATGAATTTGAGCTGGGTCTAGGAAGAGTTTGGGAGAGATTAGCTTTTAAATACCATCAAAATCAAAACACAACAAGAAAACAAACAAAAAAGTAACAAACTTAAATCAATAGAAATGCCAGCATGGCTCAATGGCAGAGTTTTGCTACCTGCATTCAAGGCCCTGCCCTCAGCCTTCGATACCAGGAAGAAAGTTCATGGCATGGAAAAGCTTCACAATGTAAAATAACATCTCTAGTCATCTCTAGTATGTATAACTTAGAATTTTTAAGTACAGGAGTTTAAATTGAGGGCATCAAGCTTTGTAGGCAACTTAATGCAAATCCCTAACTCAGAATCTTTTAAAATGTCAGGAGCAGAAAAATTACTTATTACAATCACAGGTGATTTACATTGATAATCTTAATAAGAAAACAGATTTCAAGTCCAACTGAGAATTTTTATTAAAATGTTCTCTTACTAGTATCAGGCATTGTTAAAATTTGCAGGGTCTTTTAATTGATATGTCTGTATACAACCTTCCATTTTAGTATCAAAGTTATCAATTCACCATTGAATTTCCTTTCATATAAAATTAGAAAACAGATTTTGACTTTGGCTAAACATAAATAGCTATGATTTAAATGTCAGTATATTTGAAGTTATACCTTCATGGTTTCTGGTCCGGAACACAGCAACTATTCAAGGTAAAAAAATCACAAACACTCACCTCTGAAGACAAGTTCTATACTACACAAAAATACTTGATCAATCAAAACTGCGAAATCTGCAGGAGACCAGTGGGTTTCACTTAAAACTCTTCTGCGCACTCACTGGAAGCTCCATGTCATCCATGCAGAGACCAGAGTGTGGTGAGCTGTGGGCACCTGACTGGCCCAAGGCTCTGAAGGCAAAGCCTGGGTGGGGGCTTTGGCCCTGACTCTCAGAGCCAGAGGAAGAGGCTCCTAGGCATTGAAGACAGTTGACTGAAGATCTGAAACACACAGCTTTCCAGCACTGGCAATACGCAAACCAGATCACAGCCAATGCTTAAGACAATTTTAGGGAAGCCCGGGGTGGGGCCGGGTGGGGGAGGTGTGTTTTCTGACACAGAGATGCCTACCGCCACCCTCTAAGGGTGCAGTTCTCACAGCAAGACTGTTGACAGCCTTGTGCACACCCACACACAAGACACGCGCACACACGTACCTACCCTCACCCATAACATACACACACATACCACATGCACACACAACACAAAAACATGCCTACATGCACAGCCCAGTGCACAGTCACACACATCACACACACGTACCTACACCCACACACACCACACACACACACACAGGCACATTTGCAACAACACATAAATACACAGGTGTGTGCCACATAGAATAAGCTTGCAGACATCACACACACATACACATCATACAGGGATATTTCCTGCTGAGCATACAGACTTGCTGACAGAAGGAAGTTGGAGAATTCCATGACAGCTACACCAAGAGAGAGCTGACCCCATGGAACTTGTAGGGATTTAAGATTAAAACTAAACAATGATAAAGAGGAGAAAACAGGCAAACACAGAATACGAGAGCCATGAGCGGCTCCAATTGCAGGACAGGCACACTGCAAACAATTCATCGAGAGAAATGAAATAACAGCCAAAATACAATGCAAGCAGATCTCAAGCCAGCATTAAAAGATTTAATTTCAGAAATGCAACCATCCTTTTTCATAGATGTCTGCTTTTAAACTTGGTTGAGTGCTGTAAACCAGTAGCCCTGAAGCTCAGGGCTGAGGACGGTGCAGGGCTTGACCTGAAGACTGAGCAAAGCCAGGAACCGGAACGAGGCTGTGTGTTAGGAAAAGTCTAAAGGAAATACTAAAATGCCTGATTTTAAGCAGGAAGTTAGGAGACATGGCACTGAAAAGTGATGGCTCACAGAGGGACAGGGCAGTCCTCAGAGAGTGTGTGTGAATGCAGTAGTTAAAGACCGGATTTGCCCTTTGCCAGCGTGTGTAACTTGGGGAGATCCGGCTGCAGGGCGGCACTACCACCCAGCCCAGAGCCACCAGGGCCAGGCAGAAAGATACCCTGGGGCCGGGAAGGTACAGATCCCAGATGCAACGTCCTTCAGGGCTCAGGGGGCCCCGTGGCACCGGGGATTGTGACCATTGTGAAGTGACCTTGCAGTAGCAGCCACGGGAAGGCTCAGACCCTGGCTTGAGGCCTGGGCCTCTGCTACAAAGCAGCCCAAGCAGAGCAACGCCTCTCACCGGGCCAGAATCGGGAAGACCAGAAACAAGAATCTCAGAACAAAGAAGTTATGCAACAGGCATAACTTAAAAAGCATGTGGGCAGGGCAAAGACAGAGGAAGTCAACCCTATAGACAAAACTAGTATATGGTACAAAAGGACTCCCAGTATCCCATTATCCCAAATACAACACAATAGCAGAGGCTAGGATTATGACTGTAAGGTCCATGAGGTTACAAATTTGATATAAACTATTGTAATAAAAATCAAAATGAGGGCCCAGGAGTTTGGCTTAGTGGTAGAGTGCTTGCATGAAGACCCAGGTTCGATTCCTTGGTACCACATACATAGAAAAAAGCCGGAAGTGGTGCTGAGGCTCAAGTGGTAGAGCTCTAGCGTTGAGGAAAGCTCAGGGACAGTGCTCAGGCCCTGAGCTCAAGCCCAGGACTGGCAAAAAAAATCAAAAGGAGCAAAGATTTGCCAAATCCAAATAATAAATACACTATCAAGTTCACCAAATAGAATTGTCATTTGAAAAAAAAAAAGCACCTTAACAGTTGTGCGAGTGGAAGAATATTAATGAGGTTAATTTATGCAAACAAGACGTTCAAGAGACCTCCCACTGAGATAATATCATTTCTTACCTACTAGAGTTTAAGGTGAGCTAATGATTCACTTCTAAAGAACATGTCACTGAAAGGAAGTTCTAAGCTTCTGTAGAGAAACTTATAATTGTTTATCATCTCTAGCAATGTCATGTAGACATACCTCTATTGTATTTGTCATAATGATCCATAGCACCAATACAATCATGAAAATGCATCAGAAAAAATTGAAACTAAATTACAGTTTATAGCATAATTAGTTCTACTAGTTGAAAGTTTGTGAAAGAAAGGAAAATTGGAAATATATTCATCCAATGTCATAGGCAGTAATGACAAAATACAAGGCAACTAAATACAGTGCAATGATTTTAAGTTGATTTAAAGGCTCAGAAGGCAACCCAGACACATGGAAATTGTCTCCAATAAGTCAGCAAAAAACCGTACAGGGGGAATGGTTCATGTGGTAGAAAACCAATTAGCACTTTCAGGGAAAATAAAAGGTCATCGCATTTGATCAAACTTTGGTACCAACAAAAAAAGAAACAAACAAAACTTTAAAAAGAAAACAAAACTCATTTATTTGTGTTCCACTAATAATGCACATAATATAATTAACCGATACAATTAACCAAAGTCCATTGTTCATTCTCCAACCTCTTTGGAAAGCAATTAACTGTTGGGACACATGTCTGCTTGAGGAGTATTCTGCAGGACCTTGATAAACAACGGTACAGTCCTAATATGACTGGACCCATGACAAGGGAGTCTGGAGGCCAGGCTTCCATGCTAGCAAACCCTGAGGCTGGTATCCTGACTTTTACAGGTGGTCATTAGGTGGTAAATAAGTAGGAATTGTTTTACAATGACAGAGTGCAAAAGAAACCTTGAAATCCTTTCCAAGAAAGCCAAACACTTGAAATAATCTATACATGTATAGCTTAAACATTTGAACTACATACTAAAGGAGAGCTGCCAGAAAAAAAATCTAAGTAGCTATATTTCAGACAACTTTCAGGGACAAAAATTTTGAGTTCCCTTTGATGAAATTTATAGTATTCATGGAAGTGTTATGAATGCAGAACAAATTCAATAAATATTAATTGAGTATAATGAATTCTATGAAATGCCTAATTGGAGTAATTGGGGTTAAGACTTTGCCTAAAGCAATTCATTTACAAAATATAATTCTAACACTATTTCTCACTGGAAACATATAATTTTTCTTCATTGTGTCTAAGTGTCTACAATAATTATTCCAAATCTGTGAATATGAAATTTGTGGCAGAAAAATGCATAATTATTTTTGTTTGATATTTCAATTCTTTTCCAACTTGCAGAAAAATCTCAGATAAAACTAAAGCAAAAATAACTTTCCTAAAATGCAGACAAAAAAGATGAGATGATGAGCTTAGATGGAAATTAAATATGTTAAAAACATACGATTTTAAACGTTTCTAGCTGAGCATTGGTGGCTCACCCCTGTAATCCTTGCTGCATATGAGGCTGAGATTTGATGATCTGCATTTGAAGCCCACCCAGGTAGGACAGTCCATGAGACTTTTACCTCCAATTAACTACCAAAATGTGGAGTTGTGGTTCAAGTGGTAGAGGACCAGACTTGAGCAAAAATGTTCAGTGACAGGACCCAGACCCTGAGTTCAAGCCCTAAGATCAAACCAAAATAGTTTGTATAAAGCTTAACACCATATACAATATGATTACAGCATTTCTCCCACACATATGTATTTTAGAACTATATGCCACTGTGGACAAAATATCTCACGTCCATGCTCACATGTGTGACCATTGCATTCAAAGCATTTATCTTAATTTTTTACCAAATTTCACGGAAGTGACTGCACATTGGTACTGTAATGATAAGGTTCAGAAATTTCTTTTTTATATTGCATGTCCAATATGAATGCATACACACATTCATCCAGATAAACTTGAAGTAAAAGTAACACAATGATACAAATCTACAAGTAAACCCAACAGATAGTAAAAGACAAAAATATACACTTGGATATGATAAATTAAGCAGGACACTAAACATTCAGTCAGTCAGACCAAAGGAGTATATTCTTATATTCTCAGGAGAGGATCACAAGGGCTCAATAACTGTGATCATAAGATCATATAAAATGATGCCTACCAAAATGAAATCCAAGCTTGGAAACAAGAGTTTTTTTTTCTAATACTGTGATATTTGCAGTTCTTATTTTCCTTCTGTTGATTTTTTTCTCTTTTGCTGTTGTATTTATTTCTATACTCTTTGACTTGTATATGTCTATCTGATTTGGGGAGTGGAAGAAGAATGACAGAAATGCTGGGACAACAGGTGAACGCATGCAGCGGTGATACTCAGACATACTGCTGGAAAATGAACTTTACAACCTGGAGAGGGGTCAAGAGGGAAAACAATGGGAGAAAATGAGGGAGGGGTGACACTCTTCAAAATAAATATACTCAGTATCTGGTTTATGAAACCATAACACTTCTATCCATCACCATTACAATAAAATCAATTAGAAATAAAGATGCACAGTAATGATCTTCTGGTATTTTTCCACATTATAGGAATAAAAATAAAAATCTTCCATATGAAGTTAGGTCGATAATTTATTCTCAGGCTCACTATAAGTTTCCAAATTATGAAGCATACATGTTTCCAAACACTGAATTCAACAAATGGCATCATGTATTATGCTTGCATATTTAATTTTCTTTTCCAATGTTTTTGTTTTGGTAATCTTTCTCTCTCGCATATATACACACAAACTCTCTCTCTCTTTCTCTCTCTCTCTATCATCTATCTATCTATGTATCTTGGTCAATCCATAAATAGAACCTTTCACGTCTTCTATTCCCTTTAAAATAGGTGCTATAAGTCTTCCTCTCTTAAGAGGAGGTTGGCAGCCTACATGCCATGGGTTTTGGTTTTCTTTCAATAAAAGACCTGGAGATTTGAGGGTTCTTCACTGTGGCAATAAGAATGTTTTCAGATGAGGAAAGAACTTCCAGATGCTGCTGTTGATGAAGAACACTCATGCTGAAGCACAGAACTTAAGTGAGGGGACAGATTTCCAGGCTTCCAAGTTGAGATTAGAAGACATCATGATGAAAAGGCAGAAATAGGAATAGCCTGGCTTTGTTTCTTATTGCAAAAAAGATTGTTCTGGAAGTTTGGAAATTTTGCCATAAATATCTATGGAGATGGTGTGTCTAACCCTTCATACCACTGGCTTAGGAGAGGGAATCTATCTATTGGCAGCCTGGAAATGGCATACGCTTGCCATCATTGTCTGTAGCAGTCCTCTGAACCAGGATATACTTTTAAAAACAGGAGGAAATATTGTTAGTGCACACTGATATTCAATAAAATGTGGGGTGGGGAGGGAAAGTGGGAGGAAAACATGAGAGGGGTAACAAAGCCCAAGAAGGAAGATGCCCACTACTCACACATGTAGCTATAATACCTCTCGTCATTACCTTGGTAATTTTTTTGTGTGAGTCCTGGGCTTGAACTCTGGGTCTGGTCTCTGGCCCTGTGCTCTTCAGCTCAAGGGTACCACCCTACCTCTTGAGCCATAGTCCATCTTCCCATTTTCTGGTGATTAATTGGAGATGAGTCTCATGGTCTTTTGTGCCTGGGCTGGCTTTGACTGCGATCCTGGGATCTCAGCCTCCTGAGCAGCAAGGATGACAATAATAACGTTTTTAAACAATGATCATTTTACATGTCACGTAAAAAGCAGGTTTCTTTTTTCCAGTCCTGGCCTTGAGCTCAGGGCCTGAGCACTGTCCTTGGACTTTCTCAAGGCTAGAGCTCTACCACTTGAGCCTCAGCACCACTTCCAGCTTTTTTCTATGTATGTGGTACCAAGGAATTGAACCTGGATCTTCACGCATGCTAGGCAAACACTCTACCATTAGCCAAACTCCTGGCCCCCAAAAGCAGGTTTTTTGAATGGAATAGAACTTAAACGAAAAGCTCTGCCAGAGAGTAATATAAGCCCACCCCACTTAAGCCCTATGAAATGCCCTGCCACCCTCTTGCTGATAAGTGAACAGCCTTCCCTCCCTCAGGAGGCAGCCAGCACAGACCCCAGCCATGCTGCTGAGCTGAGGCGGCCTTCCTCCAAACCCATGTTTGACCTCTCTCCCAGGTTGTAAAGTTCATTTTCCAGCATAGTGTCTGAGTATCACCACTGCATCCATCTTTAATTTCAGTTTCCCATGACCGCAGTGACTTCAACTTTACAAGTCTTCACTGAGTGTCACATTTTCCTTACTTGCTAGGTCCCGAGCTCCCATTTTCCTTCAGCTGTGTCTCCAGCTACAAGGCAGAGCCAAGAGTTTACTGCCTGGAGTTTTGGCACATGAACCCAGCACGGGAGTTGGAGGCCCTCCAGTGAGCTGCTCCCAGCACCTGGAGGTGCCCTGGGCAAGTTTGCATCCAGAAAACAAGGAGAAGAGCTCAGTAATCTGTCACGAAGTTCACCTCTAGGGCGTTATCCTCTAGGTGGCCCAGGCCAGCATGTTTTCCCTGACAGCCTCCCAAGAGGTGCTAGCCTCGGAGACCTGCAGAAGGCCTGCCGCTCTGCTCCTCACCCACTTTCTCTGGTCCTCTTCAAGCCAACCTCTCCCAGGAAAACATGGTGATTTCAAGCCCTATCCTTGTCCACAGAGACACACCTACTCATCCTTTGCAGATGGGTATCTTAGGCCAGAACGGCCATCCGTCTACCGCTGTGCTCCGCGTATTGGGGGACATTTAGTACATCCCTGTCAGATGCCCTTTGGCTCCCTTTCCTCATTTAAGAGGGACAAAATATCTTCAGCCATTGCCAAGTGTTTACAAGAAGTGAAATCGTCCTCACTAAAGAACCACTGTTCTGGGTGAAAATTGTCCCTTGTTTCTTGTTACATTACCATGCCATCTAAAATCCTTAGTGGAGTTTCCAAGGACACATTACAAACCATCTGCCCATCTCCTCTGTCCTCTTCACTACAGTGAGAATTCTGGATTAACTATAATGTAGTTGTTATTTGCTTCAGACACAAAGATCAAAAGAAGAAAGATTCCCTTCAGACAAACTTTGAGCAGCTATGATTATATAAAGCCTTGCTCATTCTCATCTTCATCAACCCATTTAGAGGTGATATTTTGTGGAAGACATTTCTAATCACAGAGATTTGAGAGGCCTTTCTACTGAAGATTTCTATTCACCCTACTTGTACGTGTTTGTTACGTTTGAATGTGTTAGATTAGAAAGGACAATTTGGATTGCCTCTTTTTTCTCCTGGTCTGCTTATAGTAATCCCAGAAGACTGGCATGCTACACAGATTCTTATCCTCCAGTCTAGACTACTATGAAATGCAAGAAGTGTGGAAAAGAATAGAATAATGTTGCATTCACCGAGAACACACTGCAAATAAGATTTGAAGGAAAGTGACAATGTAAGCTATCTTTTCTCTCTAAGTGCAGACAAAACATGGCATCTATAGACGCTTGAGGGCGTGAATTGTCCCTGCCAATTGTTCAGTAGTATCACATCACAATGACTACCGCATTGTTCTCAATTCAATAAAAGTATCGAATCAAACATATCTCTCTTACATGGGACATGTATTGTGGCAGGAAGGTCACAGATCCATTTTAGAAAATATTTTAATTTGTATGATTTTGACAATTTAAATGTATCCCTCCCTCATCCACTGGTGTTTTTACATGTCTATCCAATGTTGCTTTATGATTTTTATCTTCCAGCATGGCTCAGAATGTGTCACTCAAACCTAGAGGAAAGTATCCTTCTTTTTATATTTTTTGAAAACTACATTTTAAATTTCTTCAATACATTAACACAAAAATGTAAATAAAAATATAAAGACAGAAATGCCTAGACATTGGATCCTCAAATATATTATTAAATGAAATCTAAAAGAGATTTTATCTTTCACTATGATTCTTGGAAAAATATAGCTTAAATAAAGCCAACAATTGGTTTTTAACACACACAATCAAACTGAACAAAAAAATTAACTCAAGCATAACTTGCAGAAAAATAAGTTGTTTTGGAGGTATGAGAACTATAAAATATTTTACCTCCTTCCTATTATTATAGCAAGCTAGAGGCTTTGGTTCAAATTCAAGTATCATCATACAGCAAACATATGCAATTGTAGGTTAATAGAAAAATACAAAGACAACAGCCATTCTAAGAAATACACATATAAAGCATTTTTATTGGTGTATTTCTTCAGAGACTGAGTCAAAAAAGAGACAAACTAATCACAAATTTAAGTGCTTCTCTTTTTCTTAGCAATATTTTAGAAGATATTCCTGTATCACTGTGTGTTCTTATTAAGTACAACTTTCTTTTTTAATTGTAAAGAACTGCAAAATCTACAAATTGTGTTTTCTTTTTCTGTTTTCTTTTGAATTATGTATTTAGTTTTATTAAATAGTTGTACAAAGGAGTTTTAAGTTCAGAAGTCAGGTTAGAAGTAAAATATTTCTTGATCAGTGTCGGCCCTACCATTATACTCACCATCTTTCATATCACATTCCTACCCTCAAGCTATGTTGTTCAGTTTTTGCATAGGGTACACTGAATGTAATGACTTCATTTTCTCACTGGACTTCCTTGCTTTCCTGTGACCACTTCTAGTTGACTGTCCTTACCAGAGCAAATTTCACATTTCTGAAAATCATTTTATTAAATGGTTTCTTAAGTTGTCCAAAGAAGTTGCAACATTTTATTCTCTAAATATAATACTTGATTGTATGTATATTCATATAACTCTGTATATATCTTACCATGTATATTTGAATTTACATATCTCTTCCACATATGTGAAAAAAAACATTTAGCCTTTGCCTCTCAAAGTATGACTTACTTCATTTAATGTATTTCTCTAGGTTGATCATTTCTTTGAAAATGATGTAATATCAGTCCTTCTAATGAATGAGTAAAACTCCATTATATATAGGCACCACATTTTCTTGATTTATTAATCTGTTGTAGGGCATGTGGGATTTTTGCATATCTTGAATTTTGTAAATAGTACAGAATAAAAATGGCCGTACATGTCTTTACTATATCCTGATTTGTAATATTTTGAGTAGTTGCAAAATAGTGGTATTATTAAATCAGAGGCATGTTCCATGTTTGGTCTTTTGAGGAATCTCCTAACCACCATTCAGAGTTATTGCACTACTTAACATTATTCCCAACAGTCTAATAGGGTTACTTTTCTCCCCACATCCTAGCCTGGATTTGTTGTGCTTTTTTTCCTTTGATTTCTTATTTTCTTATTTACTTATTAAATGATTTATTAACATTGATTTTTACATCATATTTCAAGTGTCATGTTTAACAAATAAGTATTCAAAAAGGGATTATACAATCCCTGTAAAATAGATTTTAGAACATAATTAAAAATAAGCTGAGGGGCAAGGAGTTTGGCCTAGTGGTTAAAGTGCTTGCCTAGCATGCACGAAGACCCGGGTTCAATTCCTCGGTACCACATACATAGAAAAAAGCCAGAAATGGTGCTGAGGCTCAAGTGGTAGAGCTCTAGCCTTGAGAAAAGTCCAAGGACAGTGCTCAGGCCTTGAGCTCAAGCCCAAGACTGGCAAAAAAAAATAAGCTGAGGCTCTGTATGTCATAGATACATATTAATCTATGTAATAAAACATTATGTCTACAGACTATATATCCCATCATAAATTTTTCTGTCTATGTAGTTATGCTTATATCTCAAAGACCATATGGATAACCTTGGGTACCCAAATATTGAGTCATCACTGTTGTACTGTTTGTATCTAATATCCACATATTAAGGATACCATGTGCTTTTTGTTCCTTGGGTCTTGACTTATCTCACTCAACATGCTTCTCTCTAACATCACCTTCTTCCCAGCAAATGCATTATTTTATCTTGTCTGTTGGCTATGTAGAATTTCATTGTATATATGCAACACATTTTTATTGTAATATATAGAGGGGTTACAGTTATATTCACCAGATAGTAGGTGCATTTCTTCTCACACATATCCCTTCTCATGCTTTTGTCCCAATTTTATTCCCCACTCCCTCCCAATCATCTTGTTTCCCCCTTCCATTAACTATTTCAAATAATCAAATAAACATATATACAATATACCAGGTAATAAAGTCAGATACAGTAACAATATGAGATTAACCAAAGGGCAACAAAAGAGAAGAGAAATAACACAGTACATTAAAAACAACAATCACACAATATAAAGCTCTTGTTTTATATCCTAGAGATCCTTTCATTTAGTCCATCCTGTATGACCTTATATGTCTAGGTTTTGAGCTATTGTAATCCTCTGCTAGGAGAGTCCAAGGTTTGTACTATTACAAATGAGGGAAACCACTGAGTTTATGTTCCTTTGAGTCTGGCTTACTTCAAATTATTTTTTCCAGGTCTTTCCATTTCCTTACAAATGCGGTGATGTCATTCTTTCTGTTGGCAGCATAGAATCCCCTTGTGTATAAATACTACATCTTACTGATCCACTCATTAACTGGGTTGGTTCCATATCTTCGCTATGGTAAATAATGCTGCAATGAACATCTTTGTGCTAGTGGATTTAGTATGTCTTTGCTTCTGGAAGATTGGGTAAATGTCAAGTAGTGGAATTGCTGGGTCATATGGGAACTCTATGTTTAGTCATTGAGGAATTGCTATACTCCTAGGAAAGTATCATTTTTATTTTCCATTCAATTATTTATTTATTCTTTTTCCTGAACTTCAAATGTTGTGCAAGGGTGATACAAGTTAACACATCTGCCTAAGCCTCCAGGGCTTCTTGAGCCATCTCCCTTCCATCTTCCCCTCATGAGATCTGCTCTCTCTCAAGGATCATCTCTCATTCCCACCTCCTGATCTCACATTTCACACAGTGCTCCCTGTATCTTGCATTCATCCACCCTTACTTCTCCCCTGCCTTGCAATCCCATTTCAGCTTTCTGGCCTTTATTTTCCTACACTTCTGTTTGTTCAAAAGATTTCTTCCATGGATTCTCACTGGAGCATATATTCAACTTGGGTGAATTAAATTGTGTGCATATAAGAATGTGTCACTGTGTGTGTGTGTGTGTGTGTGTGTGTGTGTGTGTGTTTATAGGAGAGGTTATTTTGCTCTAACTCCTCATGTGTGGGAGTGTGTGTGTCCTTGGTCTCTGTCAGTCTGTATTACTTTATTCAGTGAAACATTTTCCCAATCTATCTATTTCCCGAAAATGCCCACTGGACAGTTGTTTAAAATTTTACTGGATACATAACACATTTTAAAAAAATCTGCTCTTCCACTGTGGAGCACCTGGAGCACCAGAGTGGTTGGCTTTTTTTTTTTAGCTATTTTTAATTGTGCAGTCATGCTCCTAGCTGGTACCTCTTACTGCACCCTGGCTTGGCAGGGTTTGGGCCCAGATTCAAGAACCCTGTAGGACCCTGTGCAGTAAGCACTCTCCATTCCTCCATTTGGGAGCAGTGAGCACTCTCCATTCCTCCTTCCGGGGGCAGTGACCATGCTCCTCTGTGACCTCTCCACTGCCACAGTGGCTCTCCTTCCCACTAAGATCCTCTGAGTGACTTCTGCACCGATCTTCAGCAGCAATGGGCCTTGGTTTTTTGATGGTGGCCTCCTGCTTCGTGTGAGATGGGATCTCGAGGTGGTTTGGGTTCAAATGTCCTTTATGCTCACGTATTTTGAACATTTTTTATGTCCTTATGACTATATATGCCTGAGAAGTATCTCCTTGGCTTGTTTGCACATTTAGTAACTGGATTATTGATTCCTTAAAGTTTCAGTCTTTTGAGCCACCTGTGTATTTTAGTGAATGAGCCTTGTCAGATGTATGGTTGGCAATGATTTCTTTCCAAGCTTCATATATTTTAGCTTAGAAACCATATTTTGTGTGTGCAGAATCCTCTCCCCTCTTTGCTGAGCCCTTGGAAAGTTCCAGGTATTTGCTCCTCTGCCAGGCAGCCTCAAAAAGTCTCCCCACTTCTTCCCACATGGAGACAGTTTTAACACCAAGCAACACACAGTTCAGCTCTCTGCATGTATGAAGCCCCAGTGTTCCCAACACAGTTGCTGAGGGGGCTTTTAAATTTCCAACATATACTTTTTATTTTATGGTCTGGGTGACATACAGATGGGTTAGAGCTACATTGGTCAGGTAGTGGGTACATTACTTCTTGAACATCAATACCCATGTTTTTCTCCCACTTTCCCTTCCTTTATCCCTCCCAATCACCTTGTTTTTCTCCTTCCCTTCCAAATTTCAAATAAACAAATGGAGTTCAAGCCCCATGACTGACAAAAATAAATAAACAAATGTATATGCAATATACAATGTACCATACAGTAACAACTTGAGATAAACCATAAGGGGAGAAAAAAGAGAAAAGAACTTCACAATAAGACAACCACAAAGTTAAATTTCTTGTTTCCATATCCTGGGGGGTCATAGATACTTTGGGTTCTTGGTGAAGTTTTAGGGGGCTGTCATTATGACATGCTCAGCCATAGGGGTTCCTTGCTCCTCAGTGATCAGGACTCCTGAGCTTCAAGCCTCCGGTCCATTTTCTCATCATGGGAAATCTTCTGCTGCGTGGAGCCAAGTCCTAGCCCTACACCAGGTCCCAGTGCGGGAGCCATGCAGGGCTGGGGGAGGCAGCCTGCACATGGACTTTCTCAAGAGCTGGGGCGGAAGTGCTCCCTCACCATTGCCTGACATGGCACATATGCCTCTGGCAGACAGCCCTCACTCAGCTGACCTTCAACAACCCTTTAAGAATCTGGCTTTGTAATTCACAACAGATCCACAGCCATGCCCCTGTCACTACTTCATCCTTGTCCCGCCCCAAACAAAAACAAAACAACACCTAAGACACATGTAACAGAAAACCCAAAGGCAAAAACAAATGAAACATCTAGAAGCATCATGGTCTCTGAGTCTGCTGAAAAGATGGCAATCCAGGTCTTCAAATGGAAAGTTTAGAACTGCAATCACTCACAGTCCACATGGTCTGTAATGTTTAGGAAATGGATCCATTCCTTGGGGATACAAACGCCTCTGCTCACATCTTCAGCTATTCACCCAGGCAAGGATAGAAATAGCATCCACCCTACCATTTCTAAATATGAATTACAAATGATACAAATCTAAATGTGGGAAATTACAATGCCAATCATCTGATCACAGGTCTTTTAACAAGGAGGAATAACCAGATTTGATTCTGCTAGATAAAGAAATGATGGAAGATTAAAATATTTACATCTGAGACTCAAAAATAAACCGCAGCTTTGACTTTTGCTGTTTCCTGTTATAACAGGTGCTGAAATGTAATTACACCGAAGAGACTCTGACAAAGGCTGAGTCGGTACTCATTTCCTGAGTGGAAATTTGTACATTAGAATGTGTGGAACCTCACTTGAAATAGTGAGATTTCAAGAACTGTTTTACCCTGGGAAGTTCAATTTCTTACTAAAACTTATGTGTACCTGTTGGGAAGTTTTAAAACTTGTAAGCCATAAAATCTCCGAAAAGTGAGGGCATATACTTCTATTTTCTCCTCTATATTCAAGAAAGAAGTTGGAGCCAGAGATACACTTTCCCAATATTCAAAAGAAAAATATTTCTATAATTGTTTTATTCTCTGATGTTCTCATTCCTCCTCCTCCTCTTCCTCTTCTTCCTCCTTCTCCTCTTCCTCCTCCTCCTCTTCTACATCTTCTTCTTCCTCTTCTTCTTCTTAGTGCTCCTCAATTTTTCTTCTAATCTTTCTAGTTCCAGATCACCAAGTCATTTCTGTTATTAACTCTTTCCTAGCATTATTACTTGTCTCTAAAATTAGCTATTCACTCTACAAAGAGTATTTTCTCTATTAACATTCTATAATTATCCGTTTTTCATCCTCTCTTTTGTTTACTAGCACACATATGGACGGACACACACACACACACACACACACACACACACACACACACACGCTTTATGGGCATTGCCTATTTTAAGTCTCACACATTATATTAAATTTAAAATCTTCCCCATTTTCTGTTGAGTATCATAGGATTTTGTTAATATTATCCTTTGTTGTTACACAGAGCAGCTTCAATTCAGAATGTCACTTGATGAGTACAGTGCACCTTGACTGATGTCTCCCCTCCCTTCCTCATCATTCCCCTCCCTCCACATCACAGATTCATTTTAAAGCATAGCATGCATTCCTCCAAGTTCTTGCAAGTATATTGCACTAATGTCAGACAGTGTGTGGAAACCATCATCTTTCTTTAGATAAACATTTTCACCTTTTGATGTTGAGGATCATAACATTAAATGTATCAATACAATTTGAAAATCTAAGAGTCTTGGTTCACATTTCTATAGCTGCCAAGCAAAAATCATTGCAGACATTTCTGAAAGGGAATCAGTGTCCAGGTAGGTTTACAGGGCTGTGTGGCTGGGATGGGCACAGCCCTGCAACATTATTACATTCATGGAACTAGAAGAAGGGAAAGAGAAGTAAGGAGGGTAAACAAGGCCAGCAGACTTTGGCCTCAGGGGGGACCCACATACCACCTCTGCTTTTACTTGTGGTGCACAATAGTTATACCTTTTTTGAATGCCTCTTCCCCAAATAAACAGGATAGTACCTGATGAACCAGACTTAAGCTAAACTGTGATTTTCTGCATAGCCTCTAATTAGTTAATTGTCTCTCTGTGTGTCTGTGTGTGCAAAGATCCTTGGACTAAAACTCAGAGTTTGAGCACTGGTCTTGACCTTATTTTGCTCAGGGCTGGCACTCTACTCCTTGAGCCATAGCTCAACGTATGGAATTTGGATGGTTCAGAGGAGATGACATTTTCCCAGTCACTTGACCTCAAGGGCAGGGTCCTGCACTTGTGCACTTGGGTAGATCTGTGACTGTGCCTGAATGTATAACACCTGCACACCTGTGAGTCTCAGGTGCTCACACTGGCTAGGGTGTCCTGTGAGGATGGAGTCCCTGGCCCTCTGTGAATCTTCGTAATGGGGACCGCCTTGGCCACCTCTGGGGTTCCCAGTCAGCATAGAGGATTGCAGCCATGCCTTGTGGACACATCAAGGCCGTCCCAACACCCATGTCTGCGAGGACTGGTGTAGCTGGGCAGGTCCTGAGAGACAGTGTGCTCGGCCACGGTCATCACCGAGGATTAGAGCAGGAGTTCAAGGCCACCCAGGCCTGGAAGCCGAGCCTCCCTGGGGTGGAGTCCGGGCTGCAGATGTCATGAGCTGGACTGGAGCAGAGGCTGGAGAGTGGGGGGAGGGTCACGAGGACACGGAGGTGACCTCACGGGGCTCACAAAGGGCGAAAAGAACCTGGAACCCAGAGTCCAGCAGCCGCGCCCATCACAACTCCGCTTACTTGTCAGGCGACGGTGGGGCAGCCAGCATGTCCTGTGATTTGCCTTCATCCCCTGGCTCTGGCCTCAATGGATCGTGGAGGTGGAGGCTGGTCCGCGCCCTGAGACGTTGGACAGCCCGGGTGGAGACCCTGCCCATATCCCAGAACAAATCCCAACCCCAGCCCGAGCCCCAGCCCCGGTCAAGCCCCCAGCCCAGATCCGAGCCACCATCCCGGCCTGGACTTACTGCCAGACCTCCTGCCGGACCCCGGAGCCTCTGGCCCTTTCACTGGAGGGGCCCAAAGGTGACCACTGCCAGCCTGGGGTGGACCCCTGAGGGTCGGGGGCCCCCCAAGACCGCTCAAGGCCCAACCAATTTCCCTGTGGTCCAGGGGCACTCCCTGAACGCCTGTGGCCCAGCCCGGAAACAGGGGTGCCATGAGATTCCGTGTAGCCCAGCCCAGATCTCCAGTAAGCATGGGCGCCCAGTGACCACCCACCGCCAGGCACAGATCCTCCAGGTCCAAGGACGCCGAGTGACCTCCCAGTTACCCTCCCAGGTCCTCCGTGTCCAGGGACGCAGAGTGACCACCCGCGGCCAGGGCCAGATCGGTATCCAGGGACGCCCAGTGACCTCCCGCGGCCTGGCCCATATCCCTGGAAATAGGGGTCTGATATTCAGAGCAGGGGCCTTAGCTGTGGCCCCTGAGAGGCTACTGCAGCCCAGAATCTCCTTGGGTCCCCGCCTGCCAATGCCCAGGCCATGGGTGCAGATACTTCCAGATCTGTTGGAAGAAGACGAGCTGGAGAGTAATGCAGACACCAGGGCAGACCACGGAGCTGGAGACCATGCAGTGGTCCCCAAAGACCAGCAAGCCCCGGCGCGCACAGAGGCCAGGGACGCCCTGGGGGCCGCTGAGGCCGTGGATGTGGAGCTGGCCTTGCTGGGCCTGGCGCTGGCTGAGCAGAGCCCGGTTCTGACGGGGGACGAGGCCGTCTCCGGACTGCAGGACAACCTAGACCTCGACAGTGACCTGGACATCTAGTGCAGGTCTCGCTGAGTCTGGAACGTTGAGAACCAGAGGCTCTGTTGGCCTGTGGAGGAGGCTGAGCCCCCAGACATGGACATGTGGTCCAGGAGTCCAAGCCAGGACCAGTTTGGGACAGTGGGGTCAATGTTACCGCCCCTCCCTGTCCCCAGAGGCCTCACCAGATCCTGCCTGTCCCCTGGCCTCCACCAGAGTCCCCTCTTCTCCCTTTGGACACCAGCAGTGGCTCCTCCCTCTCTTTGGACAGCAGTGGCTCCTTCCTCCCTCTAGACAGGAGCAGGGGCTCCTCCCTCCCTCTGGACAGGAGAGGTGGCTCCTCCCTCCCTCTGGGCAGCAGCAGCTTGGGCTGCACTTTTCCCATGCTCATTTAGTATTTAATATGTAGTGTTAGTGGTTTAATGAAAGTTCGTGTGACTCACTTGGGTTGCCTCATTCAAAGCCTCTACCCACAGTAGGGTCCACAACAACCAGTGGCTCTGGCGTTAGAAGTGCCTGGCCGTGGGTGGGTGCAGCCCTTGGGGGAGAGAAGTGGGATCCAGGGACCCTGGAGACCAGTGGGCCTGGAGGCTGGCCAGGGTCCTGGGTGACACGGAGTCATTTGGTCCCTGGCTGGGTCCCTGGGTTATTCATGGCTGTGTGGTCAGACACACAGGTGTGAGGAGCTGAGACTGGAGCTTGGCGCTGAACCTCGGTGAGACCGGGTGGGGCCCCTCCTGAGTAGGACAAGTAGTGTGGCGCTCACCTCACCCCAGCCCCAACTCAGGCTGCGCGCACCCCGGATGCACTGGGCAATGCATGGTGCCGAAATCAGAGGGTAGATCGTCAATCCACCCAAGATGCCCCAAGCCAGCCGACTTCAGGAGGGGGGACTTGGAAAGGTGAACTTGAGCCCCAGGATGTTGGCAAGCGGAGCTCTGGGGAGTGGGATGCACCCATGTGTTTGGGGATTCTCAGAACCATATGGAAGGCCTCTTCCTGTGGATGTAAGATTTCATTTTGAGCACTGAGGTCACAGGACACCTACTGTCAGAACAAGCATTGAGACAATGGACATAAGGGAATGCAGTGTCCAGGCAATCCTTCAGAGGAACACTGGTGAGAAGCAGTCACTGAGAAAAGATGACAAACTTTTCTATTTCATTTAATCCAAAGTTACAGGCAGGGACTGGGGAGTCCAATCCTCTCTATGGTTTATGAACATGAACATGCATGTTTATTTCTCAGTTCTGAGGTGAGGGAGCATGTGGTAGCATTCCAGCAAGTGTCTCCCTGGCACACATTCTCACATCCTCAAGACTTCTCTGCTATCTTCTTTATGCGAACACAAGATTCTCAAGGATGCCTGTGATGACTAGAGCCCACTCACGTTATCCTTGAGGATGCTGGTGATGACCAAAGCCCACTCATGAGATCCTCAAGGACAGCTGTGGTACCAGAACCCACTCATGAGATCCTCAAGGACACATGTGATGACCGGAGCCCACTCATGAGATCCTCAAGGACACATGTGATGACCAGAGCCCACTCATGAGATTCCTGAGGATGTGTTTGTTGATGTAATCATCAGACTGAGCCTAAACCTTCATGCCATCAGGGAATGCTAGACTGTAACTCACACATCTTGGGGACACAATTTCAGTCAGATGCCCATGCCAGTGCTCAACTAGTCCCCAATCAACTGTGACTCAAAATGGATTCCATGGACATTACCAGAAAAAAGGAAAAAAAAAAAAGAGGTGAGCTCTGAGGTTCATGCAGGAATCTGAGGATCATGGCTCAAAGGTGGACCAGGAAGATAAATCGGTAAGACTTACTTCAATTAACTAGTTAAAAGCAGGGTAAAACTGTGATTCAAATGGTAGAGTGGCAGCCAAGCAAGACCACAAGGCCCTGAGTCTAATACCCAGGACAGAATATATCGAAGTACACAAACATACGTGTACATGCACACACATACATACATATGCACATGTGTACATGCACATTCATATACATTCTCATGTATATGTAAGTGTGTGTGCATGTGTATAAAATGTATATATTTGTAAGTATACTGAGCACTTCTCCCCTTCATGAAGTTTCATTTAAATCCCTATTTTAAAAAGAAATCCTTAAAACACATTTTAAAAAACTATGAGTTTCATCCAGATATGGAAGCATATATCTTGTGACAAATTTACTCAAGAGGCAGAAATAGGATCATCCGGTGAGTTCTGGAGCTTGAGGCCAGCTCGGACAGCTCAACAGGGCACAGCCTTCACCAATCAGAAAGCTCAGGATGCTTGGTGAATGCCACAGCTCACAGCAGTCTTAGGTTTCTGATGGCAGGTATCTTTAATTTGTGTGTGTGCATGTGATAGTGGATTTTTATTACATAATTTTCTTTTAACTTATGAATTCCAAAACACCATGGTTTTACGGAGGTACTAATTGAATTCCCAGAGCTCATAGTCAGCCTGGGTGCCTACAGGATACTGTAAGACAAGCTTCTACAGAGGTGACGATGGGGTTGGAGCTAAGTCCAAGATGAAGGCCGCACCCTGGGCAGAGCCAGTGAGGCCTGACTCTTTGCCTGGCAGATGGATGCAGCTGTAGTGGCACTGCTGTTCCAGGTGAGATACATCCCACTGTGACTCACATGGAGTCAGTTTCCCAGTGTCCTGGAGCCTTGGAGAGGAGAGTGCTGCTGGTAGTCAAGCAGTGTGGACGGAGATCAGAGCTGCCACAGTCAGGGTGCCAGGAGGCTTCATTAGAACAAAAGTAAAGACACTCCTACAGGCTGCACCAGTGGCTCATGTCTGGAATCCTACCTGCTCAGGACCCTGAGATCTGACGGTGTCAGATCAAAGGCAGCCTGGGCAGAAAAGTTCATGAAACTCTTAAAAGCTGGCAGAAGAGCTGTGGCTCAGGTGGTACAGCGCCAGCCAGCCTGGGCAAAAAGCTGTGTTTGAAGGTGAGTCCCTAAATGCAAGTTCCAGCACCAGCACTGAAACAGGTGAACATTATTTTCACTGCACTTTACTGTCTTGGTGGGGTCAACTTGGCTCTGAAAAGCAGAGTCCTGGCAAAGGGCTGCACAATGTACAGGTCCGCCATAGGGGCATGCCAAATGGTTTTGTGAAACTTTGACTCAAATCTAAGATCTTAATTGTAATAATAAAGTATCAAATTCTACCCAGGGAAAACAAAATGTTGTTGGCATAGATGATGCATCCATGCATTAGCTGTTAATTCAATCTTTTAAAACAAAAATGTGCCTCACACTCACATCTCCAGCATAAAGACGGGCTGTGGAATTCTCCTCAAACAGAAGCTCTGGGAACTCTACGGGCATTTTCACATCATCCCTAACATTCATCTATTGCTTCTGATCAGATAATGATAAAGAATCTACTGAAGAAAAACAACTATAAAAACATTCCCTGTGGGATTTCACTTTATATATCATTATACATGTGTAAAGAAATGATACCTCTTGGACACAGTCCATTGAATCATAACCTGAGACAAATCTATACAAGCACTTTTCCCGGGAGCAGAGCCTAGATATTTTATAGCAAAATTAAACTAAAGAGGTATCAATTATTTTCTTTGACCATTTTCCAGAATATCCTGTATTCATTCATCTCAAGACTCTCAGCATGTGATCACCAGCTTATGGGAATCTTTTCATAACAAGTAGTAACAGCATTAATACAGCACGGGGCATTTATTCACTGAGAGGCCCAACAGCCTTGTTCCTGGCCTGCTGCTGGCTGGCACCCCGTCTTACACTGCTGGCTGGAAAGCATCACATGGGCTCTTCTCAGGCTGCAGACCTTCGGTGGTTCCTACAGAGGCTCCTAGAAGGAGCACACACCAGACGCCCGGTGGGGATGGGTCTTCAAAGGCATGCAGAGTGCAGAGCTGGGTGTTTGGTGCTGAAAGTGGAGGCTTTGTCCCAGGGTTGGCTTCCACTGGGTTTCCTTCTATTGACAGGATTGCATCACCATCTTGCTCCCTCATAACCACATTTTCTTTCATTTTAATTAATTATCTTTATATAGTTATACCAAGGAATTGCATTCAACCTGTCACTCTATGAGTACAGTGCATTTTGATCAATGTCATAGCAGTTTACTTTCCTTTTTTATTTTATTTTTTCATGAAGAGCAGGAATTTTGACCTTTACCTGGTTTCCCTAGCCATAGAGGAGGTGTTTACATATCTGTTTATGTTGGTGTGCTTTTAGGGAATGGTCACCAGAAAAATCTTATTCTGCTATCATCTTTCTGGTGCCCTTTGTATTTTTTTTTCTGGTGTTGAACTCTGGGCCTGGGCACTATCCCTATGCTCCTTTTTGCTCAAGCAAGCACTCTGTAAGATTCTGTGGGTTTTTGTGTGTGTGTGTGTGTGTGTGTGTGTGTGTGTGTGTGTGTGTGTGGTTATTTGGAGATGAGTGTCATGGACTTTTCTGCCCTTGCTGGCTCCAAACCATGATTCTCAGATCTCAGCCTCCTGGGTAGCTAGGGTTACAGGATAAGTAAGATATTTTAAGTTGTTAGATCTCCTATATGTGAGAAATTGTCCTAATTAACAATTTTAAAATATAACATATGAAATTCTTACCTGTCTCTTGGGCAGAAAGATGTGAGTTGATGCTAGTGGAATATGTCACATTCTGTGTCAGTGTACCTTGGAGCCACCCGGGCACAGTTCTGTATGTTGTGTGCTGCTTGGATTCCTGGCCACTCTGCTTTCCAGAGGAGTTTAGCCAATAGCAGAAGCCAAGCCTTCTCTCTCTCCAAAAGCTGTGTCTCCCACAATTTTCTCCTGTTAGCCACAATGAGAGGCAGTGTTATTCATCATGTTAGGCTACAAAGTGTCTAGTGATTAGTTAATAACTGACATATTTAACAAATAAAACTCAGAATCTAGGTAAAATACACAAAGAGGAAGGAACCCAGCAGTGTGAGGTGTGTATGTATATTCACAAGCCTGGGATAGTGTACCCAATTGTTTTTTCCTGGTTCCAGAGTGACCTGCAAATGCACACCTGGGAGCCACCTTATTGAAGTTGATACAGTGTCACCTCTCATCCCAGCACACCCAGCGGTGTTCTCTTCAGCCAGTGGTAGCTCACCTGTAATCTAAGCTACCCAGGAGGCTGCAATCTGAGCATTGCAATTTTGACTCAGAGACTCTGAGCCTGTCCTCTTCTAGTGACATCAAGTGTTTATCTGTGCTGGGAGGCCTGGGTGTCGTGTTTGTAATCCACTCATGGTCTGATTATTATGAATTATCCAGGAATCACAGCACAATGCGGGACGGCCAAGGAGGCCATCAGAAAGAGAGCGTGTAAATGAGCAGTTCAGAGTGTGAGGGCAGAGGGCATGGCTGCAGGCCAAGACAGTGGCCTGCCCCTGGGCATCCGGACGCTTGGTTCAAAGCTCATGAGATGAATGTGGGCCTGATCCTGCATATGTTGAGATTCAAAGATTCGCTTCGCTGTGTGGGAAGAGGAAATCTCAGGAAAGCAGCCGAAAGAATGGCCATGTGGAGGCTTAGGCCACCCAGAAACAGGTAGAAATGTGAGCTGCTACATTGGTAATCATTTTTATAGCAGCAGTGGAAGACTCAGCTAAACAGCAACGGTATTATTCTCCCCAAAACACGTTACAGAAAAGTCGATTTTGACTGGTATTGGATAGATAAGTTTGCCTTTATTTCCATGGACCTTAAATGAAAACAGAAAGGAAGAAGTTCTTCATTGCCTGGGATTCACATTGTCAGGACTCCCACGCGATTGCTGCTCTTCCTCCTCAGTGTCTTTGCTCAGCTGGGTTTCAGGTTTTTCGTAGTACTGGGATTTGAACCCGGGGCTCTATGTTTGGTTAGGCAAGTGTTCTTTCAGCTGAATAACAGCACCAGTCCTTCTCATTTCCGTTATGTGTTCCGGGTAGGTCTCTGGCTTTCTGACCAGAGCTGACTGTGGGCTGGAGAGCTGTGCCTCTGTCCCCGCTGGGAACACCAGACACGCCAGCCCACCCGGCCCAGGCAGCGTCCGGGCTCGAGCCTCCTTGCTGAGGGTGCCTGAGGAGGAAGCTACAGGGCTGAGAAACGACGAGGAGGGGACGAGGTGCGCAACTCCAGCCATTTGTCCCTGCTGTGGGTGGGACACAGAGTGTGTCTTGAGCATGTCAGGACTGTTAGTGGTGGCCTTCAGCCATCACCGCTGACTGGAAAGGTCAACCAGAGCACATGGTGAGGCTGCTGGAGGCCTCATGAAGGGGATGGTGGGGAGAGGGAGAGCCCTCAGAGGGAGAGCGAGGAGGAGAATGTGGTCCATGCTCTTAACTGCATGTTTGAGAAGGGACCTGAGCCCGCTTGTGAAACCAGTTCAGAAGGGATGGGGGGTGACAGAGAGGGTGAGGCTTATTACCTGTGCTGGAGTGTGCCAAAGAAAGCCCTCTGTACAACTAATAGATTCTAAAAGTGTTCATCTCCATCAGTGCATCTACGTCATCTATCTAATCTCTGTCTCTGACTCTATAATTGTACCATCTATATCTTTTATCTATATATTTATATCATCTAAATTATTTCTACATCTCTATACATAGGTATAGATCATCAGCAAACAAGAGATGTGTTTGTTTTATGTGAGCATGTGTATCTCTTCTGGACAGAGAAGATTATTTAAGTCTTCTACGTGATCTACATTTAGGTTCAGAACAGTGTGGCTTCAGTTGGAACCAGCATGTGTAGTGTTTATGTGCAAGTGAGATTTACAGAACTTAGTGGAACAGATGACAAGAAACGTCCTGCAACAGCATGGAGTGTGGTGTGCTCTACGGAACACATTGTCGGGCTGATCGAAATTATTTACTGCAAGATGGATTTGGTGTTCTTTGGTCTGTGAAGTGAATTCTCCTCACCTGGGAACTATGAGTTCTCCACGTGTTCTTTTCTCCCCATGGCTTCTCTAAATCACTGCAAAAGCTTTCTCTTGCCTGAGAAATGGTGCCTTGTCTTACTAGTGCTTTATTTACAATTTACAAATTATTATCAGCTTTACACTGCTCAGAAAGGTAAAGAAATAGTTCAGCCACATACTACAACATTGCTTAGATTGTGTGTATGTGTGTGTGTGTGTGTGTGTGCCCACACACCCACACGTGCACAAACACCAGTCCTGGGACTTGAACTCAGGACCTGAGCGCTGTCTCTTAGTTTGTTTTCCTACAATTCTGGTGCTCTACTACCTGAGCCACAGTTTCATTTCTGACTTTTCAGTGATTAATTTACTGGAGATAAAAGTCTCAAAGACTTTTTCAAATGCAAAGCTGACTTCTAAGAGAATCAAGGATTATAGGCATGAGCCACCAGTGTGCAAATTTAACTTACGTTAATTGCTGTTCAGGAAGAGCCACATCCCCGAGTTCAATGTGAAGTTCTCAGGGATTGTGGAGTGTTTTCTGATATGTGCTACAGTAAATAAAAAGCCAGGCATTTTGATTTTTAAAGTCCAGGTTATCCCTGAACCACACTGCAGACTAGAGGCTCTCCAGTAATTCCTCAAGTAACAATAAGAGAGCAGGAGAAAGCCCGCGTGGCTGGATGGCCAGCGTGGCTGGGTGGTCCGAGTGGCTGTCGGGTGGGGATAAAGAGAAGACTGAGAGTTGGCATGTATGACTGAGAGGCGTCCTCCAGACCACAGCAGCCTGAGTTCAGGTTGATGGAGAGGAGAGCAGGTCAAACAGAAATACCAGATAAAACACTGGGGGATTGTTTAGAGGAGCAGCAGCACAAGAAAAACAAACAATGTTGAGGTCTCCCTCTTAAATATAGTCCCCTCATTTGTAGTAATTAGGATGTGCCCATGAATCTACAGATAACAGAACATCACACAATGTAACATAAAAGATAAAAATAATTACACCTGGGCATGATAAATTAAACAGGACTCTATACATGCACAGTGGGACCAGAGGAGGACATTCTTAGGAGCAGATCACAAAGACTCAATAGCTCTGTCCAAATGATTTTATAAAATGATTCTTATTGAAAGGAATGCCAAAAAATGTTATTTTACTTTTGGTGCTTCCCCCCCTTTGTCTCTGTTTTTGACATCTGTATTTATTGTCTTACATGTAAGTTTGTCTGTCTTTGGGAGGGGCATGAAAATGGAGGGGCAAAGGGTGAACAAATGCAGGAGTGTTACTCAGTAGAAAATGAACTGTACAACTTGCTGGGGAGGGGGGGTGGGGAGGGAAAAACTGGGAGAAAATGAGGAAAGAGGTGACACTGTTCAAAAAGAAATTTACTCATTACCTAACTTTTACAATACAAAAAAAAAGAAAAATAAATAACAAAGGAACACAGAAAAAACTAGTTGAGAAAATGAAATTCATGGGAAAAGTTTGAATCAGATGGTTATGACAAAAGCCAGCAAAACATGGGCCAGATTTCAGCATTCAGCATCAAAACAGTTTTAGCTTACATATTTTCATTAAAAAATGATGGTCTGAATTCAGTAGCATCTATAATTTGGCTTCAGCTGTTATGAGGTTTTTATATTTTCATCTCATTTCCAGGTTTTTAAAGTTGGCCTAAAAACATTGTTCTCAAACAAAACTTAGACCCATCAGAAGAATTAAATATATTTTATGCGTCACAAGACCATTTTTATCTTGCTTCTAAAAAAGAAAAAGTTCCAAGTCCTATGACCAACCAAAAACTAAAAGAAAAATGAATTAGTACTAACAATCCTTTACTCCAATATGTAATTCAGAGGGAAAGATTTATATTTGGTATTTTCCTTTCAGAAGAATTCAGTAAACGTTTAGTTAGAGATAGACAGATACATGATGATATTTATAAAGAACTTCATATGTGCTCGGGTTTTTTTGTCTGTAATGTTTTATGATGCATTAACAAATAATGGATGGTTACTTTTCAAAAAAGTTATCTTGGTTACATTAAATAAATATTAAATTGAAGATCTTTTATTAAATCTGTACCATATCTGAAAAGATAGATGTCTTTTCTTCTATTGGCCCAATAGATCTTTAGCATATGGTAATTTCCCAACCTGAAGCTGAGTTATTACAGGTGCTATGACTTTCAGAGAAGAGTACAACCAAGCAATACTTTAGAGAGATATAACCGGCAGGCTTGATTTGAGTTAAAAGTATATCTATTGAAGTTTATTCTTTATACTTATGCTGCACACAAATGTCATGTAGAAGCATATGTTCAAAAAAACTATTACAGCAGAAAATGCACCCATATTTTAAAATATTAGGATGTTTTTTAATTGTTATGGGGCTTGAACTCAGGGTCTGAGCACTGTCCCAGAGCTTTTCTGCTCAGAGATAGCACTCTACCACTTTAAGCCACAGCATTGTTTCTGGTTTTCTGGAGATTAAGTGGAGATAAGAATCTCAAAGACTTTCTCCTCCAGGCTGACTCAGAACCTCAGTCCTCAGATCTCAGTCTTCTGAGTAGCTGATCCCAGTCGGAAATATTTCTAAAGAACACAGAAAATTGTACTTTACGGAAGGAATGTTTGACTCATATTATCTTAACAATTGGAGATTTAGTGAACTACAACTCAGATTATGGTTTCTTTCTTGACTGATTTATGGGATCTATGAAATAAAGGATGCAGAAAGGGGGGAAAGGTAGATTCCATTTTCAATAATTTTGATATGTAATAAGAGAAATATGTGGAGTGCAAAATATATGCAAATAAAATTGTTGCTGAAGAGAATGTCTACTTAAGTTTAATTTCATATGGAAAATATTCAATTGGAAGCCACTAAGAGATGATTATTATGAATAGAGGGATGCTTGAATAGGAAAGGAGAGAGAGTGTGCAAGAAAGAGGGTAAGAATCATGGGAGGAAATGAGAGGGAGGTGCAGGGACAGAGACAGAAGAGAGAAAAAAGTTTTACAGGGAGCGATCTAGAATTGGGTCTCTGAAATGGCAGAGTGAAATGAAAATCTTCAGCCGACAAAGATGCTTCATTGCAAAGGAAGCCGTATCTAAAGTGTAATATCACAGCTTCCTTTTCATTCACATCTGCTTTTTTTTTATAATATCCCTCAAAGAGATTTTTCAGAACCAATACCTAGAAAATCCTTCTATTATTTATCTAGAAAATGTCTTCAATGAAAATAATGTAGACATTTCTTGAAATGTGTTTTTATTATTATTTCAAATGAGTTATTCTTAAGAAATCAAATTAACTTAGACATAATTATTAATTTAGCATTAAAATTTTCAAATATATGAATATACATGCAACTTTACAAATTAAAGACATCCATTGATAAATAATTCTGCTTCTTTGTACTTTTGAGAACTATTTTCAAAATTCTAATTTAGGACTTTCTGCTCATTTTTAGTATATTCTTCCTAAAAATACATGCCATGGGTCACTACTTTCAAAAATTACATTAGGAGCTAATCCTTCATATCAAATTTTTGAAGTCACTGTTTACTGTTACAAGTTTTTGTTAGAACAAATTCACCAAGTATCATGAGAGCAGGAACATGTTTACATACAATATGGCTGCAAACCCTGGGGAGAGATGGGAGGTCTGCCATTCAAAGCCAGCCTGGGCAAAAAGTGTTTACATTATCTTAAATTTGTGAGTAATCTCTAAACCATGTTACCTCCTGGAAAAGGTATCAACAAAGGCACACAAAGAAAATAAATGAAATATTCTTAGTGGACTCAGTGTCGGTCATTTTTAGATAAACTACTACAAAATTTCAAGTATTGGTTCCCTTTCCATGTTCTATTCTGTTTTAGAAATAAAGTTCTTCCTTTAAATCTTTTAATGTAAAAAATTAAAAAGCCCAAGGGAATATTTATGAATGGAATTTCAGAACAGTATTAACATCAAGGAAACAAAATATGTTTACTGTCAAATCTTGGGTGAACTACCATGAACTAATTTTGTTCTTGATATAATACACATTCGCTGAAACAGAGAAAGGAATACAAAATGTTTTTAGTACTGAAGCACACAAATGCAAAACAGATTCTATTCATGAAAACATTGAGCCTCAAAACCATGTGGAGGCTGGCAGAAAGAGTAATGAGCAAAGACAATGGGAAGGAAACATTCGAAGGAGAAAGGATCCAAGACAAAGACAAACAAGTGCTGAGCTGCTGGGAATGTTTCACTGCATAGAGTCTGGGGCCTTTGTGCATGTTGCCAGCTCATTGTCTTCTTGTTTTGGACAACTATACTCACTTAACATAACAAAATCGTGACTTCTTCCTGGGTCCTGTTGACTTATGTACCTCATGGGTAGATAAATGTGTATTTAAGGAAAAAAAAGTGAAATAGCAATTTAAAATATGATCTACATCTAATTATGCATTTACCAATCTGCTTACATAGCAGACAGTCCATCCATTCATCACCTATCATTTGTTCATCTACCCAACCATGTATCATTTATCTATCTATCTATCTATCTATCTATCTATCTATCTATCTATCTATCTTTTATCTATATATCATCTATCATCTATCTATATATCATCTATCATCTATTTATCTATCTATATCATCTATCATCTATCTTTTATTTGTGTATTATCTATTTTTATCAATATCTATCATCGATCTATCTATCTACTTTCCTATGTAAACATTGAGCATGAATATTGAACATTAGAATAAGTAATTACAATAAAGCTTAATATAATTGTACAATAATTCTATGCCGTTCGTTGTTTTTACATTACTTTATGGATCAAAACATGGACCTTAAATAAACAGAGCCAAGATGGATCAAGCTGGGTATTTGCAGGAATCTGGAACACAAGCCTTCCAGGCAGCTGCAGTGTTGATCTTCATGGCTCTAGTGGGAGAAAGGGGCTGCAGTCTGTCAGTTTGCAGACTCATTACCGGGTTCTCTGCTGGGAACCAGGCACAAGCCCAGGCCCAAAGCTCACACTACCATCCCCGCCATCCAGGGCGTCCCAGTCCAGTGCCATCCCCGCAACCCAGGGCCGTCCGCCCCGTCCAGTGAGTCAATGTCCAGTGCATCCCGGCTGTCCAGTGTGTCAATGCCCAGCCCGTCCCCTCCGTCCAGTGTGTCCCTGTGGTCCAGGACCCTTACAATGCGCAGTTTTCCACCCAACTTTAGGAACACGTGGGCCCTGGAGCAGCCCCGGAGCTCAGCGCCTGTGCTGCCCGGAGAGGAGAGGCAGGGAGGAGAGGCAGGGAGGAGAGGCTCAGGGAGGAGAGGCTGGGGAAGAGAGGCTCAGGGAGGAGAGTCTGGGGAGGAGAGGCTCAGGGAGGAGAGGCAGGGAGGAAAGGATCAGGGAGGAGAGGCTGGGGAGGAGAGGCTGGGGAGGAGAGGCTCAGGGAGGAGACGCTGGAGAGGAGAGGCAGGGAGGAGAGGCTGGGGAGGAGAAGCTGGGCAGGAGAGGCTCAGGGAGGAGAGGCTGGAGAGGAGAGGCAGGGAGGAGAGGCAGGGAGGAGAGGCTCAGGGAGGAGAGGCTGGGGAGGAGAGGTTGGAGAGGAGAGGCAGGGAGGAGAGGCTCAGGGAGGAGAGGCAGGGGAAGAGAGGCTCAGGGAGGAGAGGCAGGGAGGAGAGGATCAGGGAGGAGAGGCTGGGGAGGAGAGGCATGCAGACCTCTGGCCACCATCCCCATAGCTCCTCCCTCTTCCTCCCCAGGGGGTCTTTGGATCTACAGCTTCCCAACAGAGGACAGAACAGGAAGGGCTCCGTCCTCCCCTCTGCACACAGACACTCGGGGGGCTCCTCCCCTCGGGACACGAGGGAGTCCTCCTCCCCTGAGGACACGCGGGCCAGGGTCTCTTCAGAAGACTGTGTTTGAGGCCCACGTCTGGATGGACGAAGGTGTGGGGTGAGGTGCAGGCGTGGAGAGCCACGTCCTCCCCTGTGAAGCCATCACCGTGGGAAGGGGGAATGGGAGTGCGGGGGTGCGTGGTGGTTGCGGGGTTTGGAGGTGCTGAGGGCCCCCTCAGCCTGCGGCCACCCCTCAGAAGATGTTGGCTGGACTTCCTCCTGTCCTCCACACTTCTCACTTTCACACTTCTCACCTTCACTTACCACACTTGTGTGGTAAGTCAAGCCTGTAATCCAGCCTCTCAGGAGCCTGCGAATTTAGGATCACAGTTTGAGCAACATCTGAGCAGAAGGGTCTGGAGACTCCTCAAGGCAGCCAGGTGGTGCAGAGCCAGAGGGGAGCCGTGGCTCAAATGGTAGACACCAGCCCGGGGTGAAAGACCTACGGGGCAGTGCCAAGGCCTCAGTTCAAGCCCCCATGTCCTGCACAAAGAGGGTGAAACCATGCTGCACATACTGGTATAGACCTGGAATCTCTTCTAATGATAAAGTAGGTTATAAGTAAGTGAACCTTGCATACTCATCATTATTTTTGAAGGGAGGACAGGAAAAAGAAAAATGAAGCATGAGTAACAGAGTGAGTGAATCTGACCAGAGTCCATTACATAATCATGTAAAGAAATAGCACAATTAGGCAATTAATTTATATTAAGGAAAAATGTAAAGTGGGACACAAAGCAAGCACTCACGAGCTAGCCGCGTGGTGGGACTCAAGCACACGGCAAGGAGCATTGTCAAAGTGCTGATGTTGGTAAAATAAAAATAATTGACTTCATTTCACACTTACATACTGTTTCAATTGAGTAGTGAAATTTCATTTGTGGCCTATGGTTGGCTTCACGCCCACCAATCAATACCTTCCTTAGGGATACAGAACCCATTACAGATTTTAAACACTTGTACTCAATCATGTATTTAGCTCTGAGAGTGGGTATATGCACATAACGATATAATTCATCAATACTAACAATCTTGTTTCATCATCACGTGGCCGTAATAACCCCTCAATGTGTAAAATAATGGTTAATATTACAGATATTCCACGTAACACATTAAAAATCTTGACATGTGGGTTTGGAGAGGCGTGCGGGGCTGCAGTGCATGCACGGAAGCCTGGAAGCGGCCACGATGTCCCGAGCACAAGGCCAGCTCCAGAAGATGGCCCGGAGACACAACAACCTCGGGGATCACAGATCGGCCTCTCGGAGGACCCCAAAGAAGCCAGGCGCTAGTACTCAGGCCTGGGCACCCGTTCCTCATTAGGGACTGTGGGTGAAAGTCGCCCATGGCAGACAAATCTCAGACTCCGGATCTCCAGTTAACACACAGAGCATTCTTTGTGCTTTACTTTTTTCATACTGAAGACAAATCCAAAAAGATCTTATTATATTTTCCAAAATGTGGCATGTCTGAAGGATGGTGGGTGTTGCCAGAATTTCACAAAAGGAAGTAAGTCAGACACTGAGATTCTACACAGCCAGCCATGACACTTTCTCTCCATCTTCTGGAGAAGCATCCCCTGGAGTGGTTGTCTCCAAAAGTAGGAGGAAACCTCCCAGCTTCTAAATGCTGAATGGAAAGTCGCGGGCCTCGGTGCAGTGTCTACCACTGCGCAAACCTCCACTGCTGTTCACCAGTGTGGCCTCTGCAAAAAAGCGGGTAGATCCGGGTGCCTTGGCTCATACCTATAATCCTAGCTACTCAGGAGGCTGGAAGATCAAGGTTCAAAGCCAGCTCTGGCACAAAAGGACCTGAGACTCTTATCTCCAATCAACCTCTAGAAAAATAACGGGAAGTGGGGCTTGGCTCAAGGGTAGGGCGGTAGCCTTGAGCTGAAGAGCTCAGGGATAGTGCCCAGGCCAAGTTCAAGGCCCATGACTCACATGAGAGGGGGTGGGAGGGAGGGAGGAAGGGAGGGAGAGAGAGAGACAGAGACAGAGACAGAGACAGAGACAGAGACAGAGAGACAGACAGACAGACAGAGAGAGAGAGACACAGAGAGAGAGAGACACACACATAGAGAGAGAGAGAGACAGAGAGAGAGAGAGAGAGAGAGAGAGAGAGAGAGAGAGAGAGAGAGAGAGAATAGAAAATTAGCATCCACTTCCAGGTGTGGCACCAGTCCCTAATCCTGGCTGCTGGCTCAAGGCTAGCAGGGGCAGGGAAGTCCTGGGGAATACTTACCTTCAATTAATCAGCAAAAATTCTGGAAGGAGAGGTGTGGTTCAAGAAGTGCCAGTCTTGAGAAGCAACCATGTAGGTTTTGAGCTCAAGTCCCAGAACCAGAATTACATACACAAATAAACAAGCTAGCAGAATCTGTATCTAGCAGATACTGTAAGCTTATTAGATAACTAATTACTATTTTTAATATCATCTTCATAAAGCTAATGTAGTCAAAAAGAAATTTTACATTTCACATTAAATATACCACGTGATGGAAATACTGGCGATTTAACCTTAATAATTATATATAAGGTAGAAATCAATTTCCAAAGAATATAGAGGATATCCTATGGAGAACCACTGCTGTTTAAAAAAAAAGCATTGGCTCTTCTTACTGATTAGATTCCTACAGTCTGATTATAGTTGGCACAACCTAAACTCTACAGGATCAGATTTTCATACTTATGCTTTTGGAAGAAAAAAAAATAAAGTGCCATGTTAGTCCCTGGCAAAGACATTTTTTGAAAAGAAAATCTCGCTTTCAGCAACTGCTATTCGATTTATGTGTTCCATTGCATTAGTGTCTGAAAATACAGAAAACTTGATTAATGATCAAACCAGAAGCAAACAAAAAAGAAAGCTAGGAAAATTGAATTTGAATTAGCAGTGAAGAATAAGACCAGCAATGCAACACACCACCCTTCCTTCACTTAATACACATCTGCCCCTCAGAGGGAATATAAAATGTCCTCCAGTAAAATTAAAACAAATTCAACCCAAGACATCTTTTCTGAGTGGTGATTTCAGATAAGATGTATAGATAACACACTTTCTGCCCAGAGTAGGTGGCTCAGCTGTTTAATACTAGCTACTCAGGAGGCTGAGGTCTGAAAATTCCAGTGGGAGCCATACTGTGCATGAAAGTTGGGAGATTCCTATCTCCATTCAGGAAGCAAAAAGCCAGAAGTGGAGCTGTGTATGGAGGACAAAGGTCTAAACTTGATTGAAAAGGCTAAGGGACGACTCCCAGGTCCTGAGTTCAAACCCCAATATAAGAAAACCAGTATTTTTGTTCAATTATAGTCTCATGTAATTTGAGCTTAGAATAGTCAATCATAGCTGTTTAAAACACTTTTGTTTGAAAAATGTTGGGTGGACTACTAATGTGTATATATTTTAAGTAAGAGCTTTGTCTGAATGCAATTGTTTTCTTTGCCATGATACTGAAAAATTATGTCATTAGAATATTTATATTTAGAGTCAACAGTTGCATGTTCACAAAAAGCCCCATCCATAATTTTCACTTTGATACATTTTATGATAATGCACTGTAATTGGATTCAGGAGTGAATCCAAGCCCAGATAGGAGGCATTGATTTTTCCAACCAGTTTTGTCAAAATCATGTGGGAGACACAGAGCAGTATGATGGGGCACATTGTGCAATGATTTTCACATTTACTTGTGGGATAAATGATACCAAAGTTCAGGCCGTTTATTTCACTTCAATGTTTTTGGAACTCGGGCCCAAGTTGTGAACAAGAATATTCATATAGCTTTATCACAATGCTGGTTTTCTTTACCTATAGGTGAGCATGCAAGGAAATAAATTATATTTAATCACACAATTACAGATGACTAGAGTTCTATTTCCTAATAGTTCCACTTATTTATTTAATTTTGTGCCAGTCCTGGGGCTTACACTTAAGACTCTAGGTACTGTTTGTATTTTTACTGTTTTGCTCAAGGCTAGTGCCCTACAACTCGAGGCACAGGTCCCCATCTGCCTTCTTTACTGATTAAAGGAAATAAGAATCCTTCAAGTTTATCTGCTGAGGCTGTGATCCTCAGATCTAAATGGCAAGGTGAATATTCAGTTATGTAAATAGCTATGGTTAGCATTTTAACAGACCCTACCAAATATGCACTGTTGGGAATCCTGAAAGCTAGAGAAATAAGAAGAAGAACCTTAAATAACTTGGTTCTTCTATGTATCCAACACCTGTTACAGCAGTCTGGAGCTAAGAAGTGATCATCAATAAGAGCAAGTGTCTGTGTGCTTGTATTCCCAGGAGGGTTTTAACTGTGCATGGGGCCATTTTGTCAGCCTTGTGAAATCATTGCAAGCATTGCTTCTGTATGACACCATTCAGTCCTTGGCCTGCTACATGCTTGACTAAGCATGCCTCCCCGGCAAACTTAGCACTCACCCAAGCGCTGAGCTTCTTGTTTGGGATTCTCCAAAACTATTCATAGATAATTCTCTCAGCCACATCACTTCCACAAAAATCATTAGAAATCCCTCTCCAATAGTACAGCCGATTTTACATGACCGAAGTGTAGACCTCCTTGGGTTCAGGTTAATGTTCCAGACCTATAATACCAAAACTCCTCAGCAAAGGTGAGAATGTTTAAGATGTTTCAAGCAAAGAGGCATCTAATCTAATGGAGATCATGTCTGACAGTGATTGATTTCCAAAAAATTTTTCACCATCTTGATCCCTCTTATAATGTGTGTAAAAACATTAGTATTATCTGTATTTTTAAAATCAATTCTTTTTTTCTTTTTCTATTTTGTTCACCATTCTGGGGCTTGAACTCAGGGCCCAGGAACAGTTTCTGAGCTTTATTTCCCTCAGAGCTAGTGCTCTATCCCTTGAGCAGTTCCATTTCTGACTTTTTGGTGGTTTCCTGGAAACAAGACTCTGACAGACTTCTTGGCCCAGATTGATTTTGAACCTCAGCCTTCAGATCTCCACCTTCTGAGTAGCTATGATTACAGGAGTAAGCCACTTGCCTCTGGCCAGCTAATCATTTTATGAAAGAATGTTGATAATTAGAGGTAAAGAATACTGTCACCGAGAAGATCTGAGCAAAAAAGGTAAATAGAAGAAGAAGTGGAGCAGGGGAAGTGAGTGGGAGATGTGAGCACTGTGCTCTTGGACCAGGCCAGGAAGCCTGAGGGGCCTCCAGAGTCTTGGGGGGCAGGAAGTGGGTGCCCAGTGGTGTGACAATGAGAGAAGAAGAGTAAACAGAGCTCAATTCCCACCTTCTTACACTAACGGCTTGCTTCTTTGTGTGGTCAAATTTTCTCTGGAAAAGCAAATTCAAAAATTGTGCAGTGGGCAGGCACCAGTGGCTCAGAACTATCATAGCTGGTCAGGAGACTGAGATCTGAAGATCTTGGTTCAAAGCCAGTCTGGGCGTGAAAATCCATGAGACTCTTATCTCCAATTAACCATTAGAAAATGGGAAGTGGTGCTGTGGCTCAAGGGATAGGGGAGTAGTCTTGAGCTGAAGAGCTCAGGGACAGTACCCAGGCCCAGAGTTCAAGCCTCATGACAAAAAATAAAAAGCGGTGAGAGCTTCAAGTGTGCTCTCACAGTGCTTGTAATTCTCCACAGAGAATGCTGCACACACAGATAGTGCTCACCTACAAAGCTATGGCCAAACCCACCATGCACATTAGGGGAAACAACAGCTGTCATGGGTAATAGCTGGCGTTGGTAACAGCTGGAGTAGGTGGCTCACGCCTATAATCCCAGGCACTCAGAAGGCTGAGAACTTCCAGTGGTCCAAACTTAGCTGGGGAAGAAAAGTCTGTGAAACTCATATCTCCAAGTAACGATCAGTAGGCCTGAATTGATGCTGTGGATAAAGTGTCAGAGCACCAGTCTTCAGCACAAAATCTCTGTGATAGTGCCCAGGCCCTGAGTTCAAGCCCCAGGCCCAGCACAAAAATAAATGTCATATATTCCTGTGCTTTATCTCCCTCTGTAATTTCCCCAGATGTTCCCTGGGAAGGTGGACCTGCAAGCCACACTTAAAAACCATTGTCTGACTCTATCTGTAATCAATTGGATGAATTTATTAAATTAGAAAAAGAATATGAAATATCAGGGTAAGAATATGAGCATATAAAGATAACACTGACTTATTATTTTATATTATTTTATTATTTATAAAAGCTGCTTTTCTTTCAAGCAGCCTTTCTAATGTACATTTGAACCATTAGCAAACCAAAACTTGGAAGTGCCTTGTAAAGCTCTCTCTATTTGAAGTATTTATTTTGAAGACTATGCATTGGTCCAAAAGTTGAAATGAATTAAAAAAAAAAAGATGATAGCTTTAACTGACTTGTAATCTAGCTGAGAAATATCATGTAACAATTTCTGTTCTCCCCAAATGATTGATGGCTTCAGTGGTGAATCACAAAAAGATGCTTAGCCATAATTGGAAAGAAAATTTTAAATATTCCATCTTGACCATCAGAGACTGCGCCAGCTTTTCATTATTCAGACCCAGTCTTGTCAGGAAAATGAATCCATCAGTGAAAGGGAGACAAACGAGCTGGCTCAGAGAAGACAGAACCATCTTCTTCTCCTCAGGAGCTGGGTCGTTTGGGGTCCGATTATGGCTGTGACAAAGATGTCTGGCCTTTATGAGCTTCTCTTCCCATTCACTCTTCTTAAAATATTAACCACACAATTATTTAACCTCAAAGTAGGTTCAGAACAGTGCTCAGAAAGTACTTCCAAGGTTGAAAGCTGATGATAAAACTCATCAACTTATCTAAAAAACATTAGGATCCTAAGGCAGAGAAGTCTATCAAGATATTATTAATGTCAAATTGAGAATGTAAGTTAAATATGGTATTTTAGAGAGTCAACATATTCCTATTTCACACATATTATCTCCTGGGAATTATCTGGTAAGGTGACCAAAGGTCTACACTTTTACATCCATACGGTATTGCATGTGTATCCGAGTTTGAAGTGAGATGTTTTATTTTTTAACCATTGACCAGAAAGATTTCTTTAATATTTGTTTTCATCGAAGTTACCTTTAAGCATCTGTACAAAGAAGTCCCAGTTCAGCCAGTGTGGGAGTGCGATGCTTGCTGACAGTGTCATGTTTCCATCTCCCACCCCCACACTCCAATGTTGAGCCACTGAGATTTGTGTTCCCCATAAACCAAAAAATGGTCACGCTAGTCTTCCCGGCTCATGAAGAGCCTTTGACTCATAGGGAGCAACACGGAACTTAAGAGAAATTGGACACAGATCTTGGGAAGCTGTTTTATTGGCAAAGCTTTGGTTGTGACAGAAAGTTAATACTTACACAGCCTGGCCTCAGGTATAAATCTCTGTCCAAGACTCTAGTCTGCAGATGATCGACATTCATATTCCAAGAGGGAAATATATTACAATCAGTTCATTCATTATTGTTTGTGCCGGTCGCGGGGCTTGAACTTAGGGCCTGGGTGCTGTCCTGGAGCTAATTGTACCCAAGGCCTTACTAGCATGGTTCTCCATTTGGCGCCCTCTGCTCCTGGCTTTTCTGCAGGAGGGAGGTGGCCTTGGAGAAACATGTCCACTGACCAGCTGCCCTGCTCGTCCACGGCTTGTGACGCCCCCCGCGCCCCGCAGGCCGGACCTGGACCCTGCAAAGCCCAGCAGCGCCATCTCGTTCTCAGGACTGCGGACTCGACCTGCGTCCCGAGCCTGCTCCGATTCCAACTTCGCCTCCGTCCTCTTCACTGACACTTTGCTTTTGCAACAAGAATCAGGAACTGTGTCCTTTCCATGGCTGGCTTTGAACTCACGTCGTCTGGCCCTCTCTCCTCCATTGCCGGGTGACTGGCAAGCCTGCTCTTCGGAGGAGCTGTTCAAGTGAAGCCTGGAGGTCCTGCTGTCTCGCAGCTCAGAGCGCTAAGGTTCCCTACCCCGGCAGGGCGCTGGCCGCCCCTCTCTGTGCTGGCCACTCACCTCACTGCGCTGTCTGCTCCCTTCACCCCGCTAGCAGCTCCCCTCTCCGTGCTGGCCTAGGCTCTGGCGAGTTCTCACCCACACCACGACCCAGCCGCGAAGGTCCAAGCCAGCGCTGCTCACACGGGCAAGTGGGCAGGCTGGCGATGCCCAGGAAGCCTCGTCGGTGGTGCCTGGCCTTGCCCACAGACACATGGAGGCCTCGCAGCAAGTCTGGGGGACGGCCAGGGGTGGGTCGCTGTCACGCTCTGGGCCACACTGCCTCTGCGATCCTGGTGACCAATGGATTGACCTGCCTCCAGCTGGAAGAGAACTGAAGCTCTCCAGCATTTGACTGGGAAGGAGAAACAGACTGCTGTCCCCTGAGGGCAGAGGAGGGAAGGCGCAGGAACCCAGCTGTACAGAGTCACACCCCACCTGCAGGCCCCTGGGCCCTGGAGCACAGCTGCCTGCTGCCATAGCCTGTGGCTGGCATTACAGATGTGTGCCACCATGCACATCCATCAGCCCGCAAGTGCAGAACCCCTGATGACCTCTGGAGAGTGCAGTTCTCCGGGCCAGCCGGTGCCTTCCCAAAACACTGTGGAGAATGCTGGAGTCCTTCGTTTCCTAAACATTAAACACACAGGGGCCTGAAAACTTGGGAGAAATGAGACAACATTGAGGATCCAGTGGTGTGGAGAGCAGCACAGAACAGTGGAACAGGAGCGCAGAAAAAAACTCGCACAAAACATCACAAAAGAAATTCTGAATATAAAATGCCATTTCTTTATTTAGGAATTTGGATCATCTTCCTATGCTAGAGGTCCCCTCCTCACCCCCCACACTGGCCAGGTGCAACTGAGGAGGAAAATTTAAATTCAAGGAAGTAGATCCTTTCCTTTTTATGAGTGGGATTTGAACTGGGTGCCTCGGCCCGATGAAGCAAGCACTCTACCAGATAAGCCATGCTCCTGCTCTAACTCTAGATTCATACTGATGAGTTCTGGGAGTTGCATTGTCAAATCTAACAAATGGGAAAAAATTGGACAGCGTTTTCATCCCCATTAGGATATAAAGCCAGTATATGAGAGAAAATAGGATGACAATTTTGAAAACAGTTTTAAGCTTTTTCTCATTTCTTCATTCCTTACCCTGTGATTTCCTGCAAGTCGAAGGTCAAGATTAAAGTCTGTTCATCAAATAAATGAACAGTGAAAAAGCCATCATAATGCATGCACAGCATTCCCAAAGCAAACATAAGAGTATGTTGGGAAAGATATTCATATTGTTTTGCCAAATAAAAGTGGGGAAGACAAGCCTAAAAGATCTCCTTCTTGAGAAATGAGAAAGCAACAGTGAGATGAAATTCACCTCACAAATCACCAGGTCAGTCATAGCTCCTGCCTCCTGACACAGAACATAAACAAAAAGTAAGAAAATTGAACTAGAAAGCTATAGAGTAATAACAAAATTAAGTATAGTTTGCTGATAAGTCAATCATTCATTTGAAATATGGCAGAGATGAACTAAAAAATGTATTTCAGTGACAGACTTTAAAACAGAACAAGTCACAATCCTACAACTGATTTTTGTTACCCAAAGAGAGAATAATTAGTAGAAAGAAATATATGGAACCATATTATTGAGAGAAATTTTTTCAGAGGCAGAGGAAAATTATGCATCTAGCATGACATGACCTTTCTGTCTCACTGGGAAAATTCTAAGAAAAATCAATGCCAAGAAAATCTGTAATAAAATTGATAGGGGGAAAAATCAGATGAATAAAAGAAAAAGACGAAGCCAAGAGTACTGAAAATGCAGAAACAGATTTCTTTGTAGATGGAATGAGAACTTTGCAAAATCATGAAATGAGGAATCTCTCAGGACACTGGAAATATCATTTAAAAGATATTACAGAACTCATTTACAGAGCCAAAGAAATAGAGTCATAGGGTTGAGAGCATGCTCTGCCATGCTTTGCAAGAGAAACTAAGTAAGAAAATATTGTTACAGAAGTTCATGCTAAAGAACACACTAAGAAGAACTTGTAAAGTTCCAATAAGCAAGCATCATGGGTAGATGTAGATAAGATGGAAGAAAGCAAATGCTGCACGATAGACATTCAATGACACATACCATTTGATATTTTAGGTTTATAAATGTACAAACAGTAAAGCCTGTTTAAGCAGATAGATACTGCAATGCCCACTCATTAAATAAATCAATATCTTTATTCATAGTTACCAGAAATGAAATAGTTACACATTGTCAGATTCTATCACTCTATTAGCAAAATACTTAGTTATTTTGAATATTTTTATGATCTTTAAGCAATTGTACATTGTGGTATTTGCAATGAATTCTTGCTTGTATTTTACATAACACACAAAAAAGGAAAATGCTACTACTCAAACTATTTTACAATTCTATTTTAGAATGTTTATATCAAGTGAACTGAAGTTCTTTGAACTTAAGTTAAATTGTGATTCTGGCATTTGACATTTTTCAAACAGTTACTTGGATTCCAGGTGTGAACCACTGTACCCAGAAAGAACCAGGTATTTATTTGAATATGGTATGAAAATCTTCTGAGCAATATAATAAAAAATATGAGTCCTAAAGTGAGAATTCAAGAGAAAAATGCCAGAAATATTTTTCAGATCTAGCTTCCAGTAATGTTTACTTTTTCTTGCAATGATTTTAAAAGTGATTACATTGTTAAATAAAAAAAGAAAATGCTCTCATTTTACTTCATGTCAAAGCTCTAGTTGAATTTCAAATAACCACATGCATTTTAAAGGCTAGCTAAATGAATAGAACCATCAAAATCATGGTATAATTCAAATGTGAATAAAATTGATTATTTGTCATTGTAAAAAGACATGATGGTGTTTTGCAAATCTATTTTTGGATTCTCATTATAAAAACCTGTGACAAAAACTTGCATTCAAAGACATCTTTCTTCATATCAGTTGTAGCCCAACATTCTTCTATAAAACCCAAGCATGGGGAAAAAAGTTTCAATAGCAACTTTTATTCTCATAACAAACAAATGGACTTTTCCACAATCTTAGCATATAACGTAATTTTGGATGTGGAACATGAGGTTAAAATGATCATATTTACAAATGAAGTCATTAGAAATATCTGGAGATTTTGACACAAGGAAGCAAGGTTTACTTTACTCCATTATTCAGCAGAGGCTAATTAGTCTGAGTTGCTAAAAAATACAGTGATCACTTATGCTGTTTTCTGTAAGTAGCCCAAGCCAGTCTTCCTAAGATGAAAGCTCTGCACGAAAACCTTTGACAAAATGAATCCCAAGGCGATAAAAAGCAACATCATGAACTCACTCGCTGGCCAGGCTGGATTTGAAATACCATCCTCACATCTCAGCCTCCTTAGCTGCTGGGATAGCACATCTGCAGGCACATGCCTTTGGAGAAGACCATATGAGATCTGATCTCTAGGCTTCATTCCTTTTCTTTCCTTTTCTTTTCTCTTTTTCTTTCTTTTCTTTTCTCAGTCCTGGAGCAGCAAATAGGAATGGATGCTGTCCCTGAGCTCCTCTGTGCTCAAGGCTAGCGCTCCACCACGTGAGCCACAGCTCCATGCCCAGCATTTCCTGGATTAGTCTCTTGGCCTTTGAACTGTGATCCTCAGATCTCAGTCTCCTGAGTAGCTGGGATTACAGATGTGAGCCACTAGCATCCAGCTTCAGAACTCCTTTCTTTTCTTGTTTTATTTTTTGCCAGTTTCTTGTTTCTCACAATTTCTTTTTCCCTTCACATATACCTGTATAATTAAATAATTGCTGACGTTCATTTCTACAGAAGCAATTTGAAGGGCCACAGCTCCAAAGCGGCCTTGTTTTAAAGGGTGGCTAGGAGGCAGTGAGGGCTACTGAATGCTGACTCAGCTGGCACAAGGCTCTAGGGGGCCAGGACCCAGCTCTGTGTTCAGAAAGCTCCAGCCACTCTGCTTCTTCCACTACTCTTCTATCTGCCAAACTATGTCAAAGTTGACTTTTCTGGTTGTTTTGAGCAAAAACAGCAGCAACAACTAGAAAAGAATCTTTATTTAGCAGTATAGAAGTTTAGTATTTATTAAGCAGCTCCAAGATATTTCCTTTATCAAATATATTTTTATCTATTTCTTCATTAAAATATTTTATGAATACTGATTTTTTATATCACATTTCAAATGTCAGGTTTAACAAACAAATATTCAAGAAGGGAATCTCCATATGCAATCAGTGGCACATAGATTTAAGAACAAAATTTAAATTAAGCTGAGACTTTGTATGGCATAGATACATACTGATTTATATAGTGTAATATTAGGTCTATAGAGTGTGTATCCCATCATAGATTTTTATGTCTATGTAGTTATGTTGATGTCTCTGAGATCATGTCTATAACCTTTGGTACCCAAATATTGAGTCATCGTTCTTGTACTGTTTGGATCTAATATCCACATATCAAAGAGACCATGCTCCTTTTGTTCCTTTGGTTTTGACTTATCTCATTCAACATGATTTGCTCTAGTTTCATCCACTTCCCAGAGAATGCCATTATTTTATCTTGTCTGTTGGCTATGTAGAATTGCATTGTATACATGTACCACATTTTTTGTATCTATTCATCTGTAGTGGGGCATCTAGGTTTTTTCCATCACTTGGCTATTGTGAATAGTTCAGAGTAGGGAAGGACTATTTTCAGTTTTTAGAGGAACCTCCAAACTACCTTCCAGAGTGGTTGTACTAGTTTATATTCCTACCAGCAGTGCAGCAGGGTTCCTCTTCCTCCACAACACGCAAGCATTTGTTGTTGTCTGAGTTCAGAATACTGTTGTGTCTATTTTTAACACTTAAAACAAATAGGCACTAAAGACATTTATAAATTAAAATTGTCAGGAAAGATTAAAATTCACATCTATGAAAAATTTTACTTCCTTCTCTATTAAACTTTTATTTCTTTAAGTTATCCTTGACAGAAACCATGTAACTAACACTTAGTAGCACTGTTATGTGTACTAAGTCCCATTTAACCAGAGACAAATCTGTAACACGGAAACTCAAATTTATCGTCTGAGACACTTTCTCTAAATTATTCCCAGAATAACAACTACAATTTTCAAACTATGATAGGACAAATGTGGTATGATTTTTAAATGTGATACGATAAATGTTCACATCCTTATAAGTTGGGCAAGTTTAAAATTATATTTTGACCTATTTCTAATCATGTATATGATGTCACTATAACTTTATTAATCATTATAAATCAAGAGCTGGACATTCAGACATGGCAGCCCATACATGTAATCTCAAGCTACACAGAAGCTGAAGACAGACCACTGTTTCTAGTCTAACCAGGCTAAGTTAGAAAAACCCTATATTCAAAACAAAGTGAAAGAGAAGCTGGGAGTTGGAATTCAAGGGACAGCACACCTGTTAGTAGAAAAAGGCATTGGGTTTAACCCCAGGTAGTAGTGGGTGGTTTTTTTCTTTTAATTTATTGCTTCCGTTGGTTAGTAACAGTCTCCCTCCATCCATCCATCCACTCCCCAGAACTAGTGAAGAGGCTCAAGGCGCTGGGGATGTCCCAGGAGCCCGGTAGAGCCGTGAGTGAAGGGCGCGTCAAGGACCTGGCTCCTGGAGGGAAGCTTCCCGAGGCAAGATGGAATGGGCAGGATGGAAAGGTACGATTGAATGGGCAGGATGAAATGGGCAGGATGGAAAGCGGGCGGCTCTGCGGTGAAGACGTCCTGGGGTCTTTGTCCAGAAGGCCCGCGCAGCAACTGTGCGCAGAAATTACGTTCAAGGTTGGTTTTGTGAACAGTGTTCCTTTCTAGTCCTTCAGTGCTTCCTAAGTACATTTTCCGCGGTGGCACAGAGGTTAGCAATGTCACAAGACCATCGACCACTGTCCGCTGCTGCACCTTAATTAGGTTTCTCTTTCATCGTCCCAGGCTCCTGTCGTATTTCCCACTTCCTCAGAGGGAAATTACTACTTGTATAGCATTGTTAATTGATGAACTCTATCCTGAGTAAGGTTGTTTGATTGAAAAAAAATTACAAAAACTATATGTATATATATATATATTATGAAGGATGTGAAAAGTCCATTTATTTATCATTTATTGAAAATATGATGACCAGACTGGGCATAGCACAGTGGTAAAGCTCTCATTTAACATATAGAAGGCCCTAAATTCAATCTCAGACATCAAAAAATGATTCTTGTTATAGAACTATCAAAAGAAAGGAAAATTAAATGCTATAAACAGATTCTAGTTTTACAGGGAAAATATCATTAATTTGAAGATTTGCATGTGTAACCTAATATTAAGAATACTCAAAGTCTAGATCAAATTATTTTATTGGATTCCTGAGTATTTTACAGCTAATTCTTGCTTGTTGTATCTATACAAACTGGAAGCAAAGTTAAGTATAATGAAACAAGCATATTATAAGTGTACTATTTGGTTACTTTTCAATATGTATGGTCCCTTCATTGAGGCAGAATCAAGGCATCCCAGCTTGGCCACACATCTGGAACACCACCTAAGACACAGCACAGCACATCTTTCCATTGCAGTAAATGGCTTTGCTCTATCTGCTCAAATGAACAGAAGGTTTCACAAAATGAGCTAATTCCATTGTTCATGGCTTTGTGTTTCATTTAGTGTAATGTGAGATCCATCTACATTGTTGTGAATGTCAGTATTTGATTATTTATATTGTTAAACTGATTGAATCTGCTCAGTTCATATATTTTACTGTTGAGGAGAAGTTACTTGCTTTGGTTTATTATTGAGAGAGAGAGAGAGAGAGAGAGAGAGAGAGAGAGAGAGAGAGAGAGAGAGAGAGAGGGAGGGAGGGAGGGAGGGAGGGAGGGAGAGAGAGAGAGAGAGAGGGAGAAAGGGAGAGAGGGAGAGAGAGGGAGAGAGAGGGAGAGAGAGAGAGAGAGAGAGAGAGAGAGAGAGAGAGAGAGAGAGAGAGAGAGAGAGAGAGAGAGAGAGAGAGAGAAATTCTGGGGCTCTAGCTCTCATTTGATTTATTTGCTCAAGGTTGGTGCTCTACCATTTGAGCCACAGCTCTACTTATGGCATTTTGGTGGCTTTTGGAGATAAATTGCTCAGAATTTTCCTGTCCAGGCTGGCTTTGAACCATGATTCTCAGACCTCAGCCACCTGAGTAACTAGGATTATAGGAATTAACCACTGGCCCCTTAGTAGTCTAATATCAATAAAGACGCATGCAAACATTCTTATAAAAGCCTTTCTTTTTGTATTTCTTTCCTTTTGAGGATTAGATTAAGATAAATAAGTGTTCTGCTGCTGTAAAGTAACATGCATGATAGCCCTCCAGTGGGATCTTACAATATCCCAAATGGGTGAGTGTTTCATTGGAAGCCTGGCATGACAAAATTTGCTTTTTTAATGGAATCTTTTATTTAATAATAAATGGAAAATTAGGAAAGTATATGAGACTACACAAAAGATCACAAAAGAACCCACAACTAAGGCTGCTCCTCTGATTAGGCGCATTCATAAATGGCCTGCAGTAATATTAGCTGTAAGTCATACTGCTAAAGCTAAAGCAGTGTCCAGGATTTACTCAGGAGAAGAAGAGTAGAATTTTCCCATGCATGGACTGAACTGGAAGAACCATGGCCCATGTAAATATACAGAAAAGTCTGCTCATCTGGAGAAAAACAACAACAACAACAACAACAAACCTCACTATAACATTACCACAGTTTTTCTGCATCCTCTATATATTGTAATAAGACTTACCAAAGCTTACCTCTCAGAATATACTCCTAGCCTCTGTAAACTCCTTCTTAAAGAAAGGACTGCATTTGCACTTGTGAGAAGAGTTCCTTGTGGTTTGAGGTTTAAAGAGCAACGTGGCCACAGTTCTCTTATGTTCTCAGGTCTCTTCAGAGAGACAGGATCAGAGGAACGGGTCAGGACGACCTGGCTCAGTGCTTGCTTGCAGCATTGTCCTGCTTAAGCTGCTGTAACTTCCCTCTGGGCTTGTGCTGTAGGAATGAAACTTTAGGGACATTTTACCCCTGAGCTAAGCAAACAAAGGAGATGGGTTGTTTTAAAAGGAGCCACATGATCAGGCTCAGGACCGCCCAGTGTAGTCCCCACCAGTAATAAAGACTTTCTATTGTCTATCCTCACTGTGTATGTGCTCACTCCTAGAGATATACCCCACAACCAGATTAACAGGAGTGAAAATATTATATCACTTCCAGCAACAAGAGTAACCAGAATATAACATGCTATATGTAGGAGAGGCAAAGAGTTGTAATTTGTAACTTCAAAAAAATTTTTAGTATAATAGGCTAGATAAAAATACAACTTATGATGAAAATAAACATAAATGACTTCAACCTGAGTGGGAAGTTAGAAGTAAAAGTTAGAGACACCTTATTTTATTTTGCAAGACAAATACATATTTTCTTTTATTCCTTCTTGTGCATTCCAAGATATTTTGTTTGTTCAAACTCAGATACTCAAAAAGATCTGCCATATAGCCAAAAGAACAAGAAGCTCTTCGTCATAAGTCAACAGTCAAGTTTGAATAAAGGCTGCATTTAGTTTAGTAAAACTATTGAGTTGTCCCATAAATGAATGTATATTGCACTTACTATTGATCAGCAAAGTTTTTAGAAAATATATTTATCATTAAATATTTACACAGAGGAGTTGCTATTCACCAAAGCAGTTTATGAGAACAGTGCCTCTTGAACCAATGTCTCCCCTCTTCAATGCCCCCTCCTCTAGTCCTCATCTTCCTTCACATTTCGAAATCTTACATTACATATTAAATGTTTGCCATGGACCAAAGCAGCTTAAGTATGCAATGCTCCCTGTTCTGTGTCATTACTTTAATGTTGCCACCTTTTTGCCAATCTTTTTCTTTTGTTTATCCAAGTGATTTCATTTTGATTTATTGATTCCTTGACAACTAATATTGTTTTGAAACTTTGATATATTTGTTTTTCTAATAATACCTTCAGATTTAACTCAAGCCTAAGTAACTGACCCCCTCCCATGTTTTTCTTTTCTGTTTTCATTGTCTTTTTTTGTTTGGTTGTGGGACTTGAACTCTGGGCCTGGGCACTGTCCCTGAGCTCTTCAGCTCAAGGCTACCACCCTACCCCTTGAGCCACTGCACCACTTCCCCTTCTCTAGAGGTTAATCGGAGATAAGAATTTCATGGTTGTTAGTGTCCCGGGCTGTCTTTGATCTGCGATCCTCAGATCTCAGCCTCCTGAGTTGCTAAGATTAAAGGTGTGAGCCACCGCAGCAGGCTTGTGTTTATTTGTTTTGTTTGTTTTTGTTTTTGATCTACCTACACAATCTTTTCTTAATCAGTATTGTGAACACTTACAAAGTATTTGGGCTAATTGTTCCACTTGCTAAAAAGATTATTTCCTACACTTCTCCATGCATTTATTTAGCTAAATGGCTTTTTTTCCTACTAAATTCCCTTGGTGCATTTGAAGAGTGATTAATTCATATGTTGTATAGTTTCAGTTCCAAATCATCTAGTTTTTATTTCCTTTATCTATTTTATTTGTTTTTTTGATTGTACTTATGTTTGAACTTAGGGATTAATATTAGTCTATCACTTGAGCCATACCTGAGCTTAGTATTTAGTTTTCTTAAGATTGGCTATTATTTTTTTCTATCAGCTCCACAGTCTTTCGAAATGCTGTACATTTATACATTATGATTCCAAATCAGATGGCAGTAGTATATGTTCTCCAACATTTGTTCTTATTGTTTTCTTCTATCTCCTTTTTCTCTCTTATAGAAAGATAAATACATGGATAGATTGATAAATTACAGATAGATTACAGATAGATGTGCATGTTTACGTATGTGTGCATATATGTGCATTTTAATCTTTCTGTCATTTCATGTTTCCATACTAATTTCATAGCTAAGTAAATCTGTGTGTATGTATTTTCTATGCCAGAACTGCAGTCTGGACTCACATCCCACCCTCCTCACTAGCCTGGATTTCAGATGTGAGCCACTGATACCCGGCAATTGTGTGTCTGCCATTACTCACGATTATTTAATATTTTCTAAAAAAATACATTCCTACTTTTAGGTCTACTAACATAACAAAATAGATACATTGTATGTGCAAATTATATCTACAGCACTGTTTAGAAATGAATATTATGTAGGCTCCCAAAGGATGAGTTATGGTGCAAACCAAGATCTAAACCTCATTTTCTTCAGCTGTTAAATGCCATATACAGTCTCTGATATCTTAGCAAATTACAAGAGATGAAAGTCAATTATCAGATGATACTAATTTTGCCACACAATCCTAAAGTCACATTGCATGACCATAAGCATTAAACAGTATGTGGCCATGGGTGAGACAAATCTTCCACAATAATCATTGTGAGTAATTTGTATGTGTGTGTGAGCATGTATGTGTCAGATGAGCAAATACACTTATACTTCCATCTACATGACTAAGAGTCTAATAATCATGGATCAGACATGACATGAGAATTGCTTGGATTTTCTTTTTTTATAAAAAGGTGGATTTATTGGGGAAGTAGCTGTTGAAATGACTGGCCAGGGACACAGCGCAGACTCAGGAGCCGACACTGTGACCCAGAACAGTTCTTACACTGGGTTTTTAAGGGCAAAACCTATGTGGTCAAACGTGGCCAGATACAAGTGGCAAATGGATTATTACATACACAGAAGGACCATACAGTCAGCTCCAGCCACATGCAAGTAGCCAATAAGATTACAGTCTAGTGTTTGAATTAAGCTATCACCTTAGTTGGAATTGATGCATGAATTTGGCTGATCTCCACACCAAGCAGGTCCTCCCTCCCCCACAAACCAAGCGAATATCCCGCCTCATGTGTGTGGGGCGGCAGATAAAGTTGTCCCTTGCTAGAAGGGCAAAGATGGCTAGGCTGTTTTTACTATTGTTGGCCTTCCACAATGGGGCGAGGAACTCTTAGCACATTCAAGATGATCCCAGTCTTTGCTCCCCTAACATTGCCCCCTTTTTCTTTTAGCCTAGTCAAATCCTTGACTCATTTACCTCAGTACAAACAGGGTTATCCTGGGTGCGTAGAATCATCAGTTTTATAACTCTGATCCTCTTTTTACTAAGGACATCATTGCATTAATTACACATGTGCCAATCAACAGTAACATTAAAATAATGACCAGTGGGCCAATCATGGCTGAGATTAGGGAAGTTACCCAGGGGGACCAGTTGTACAGCCTCTCATACCATCCTTGGGACCCCTGTCTCTCACTTTCTCACTCATCTAGTCTCCGCTTATAGCTGCTAGGCATTCTTTTATTACGCCAGTGTGGTTCCCCCCAAATCAACATTTTTCTCCCAGGGCAACACTCAAACCTCTAGGAGCAATATATCTAGTCTTCTTCTGTTCTGAAGGACAACTTCAGCTAGGGAACCCAGTGAGTCAGTGAGCTTGTCAATTGACTTATGTATACGTCTTAAGTCAGCCTCTGTTTGGGACCCAAGAATGTCAAAATCCATTTCTCTGGGAGTCTGAAAGTCCTGGATCCTCACACGCTGTCTTCTCCTAGGAGTGATGAACCCAGTAGCACTTTCCTGCTACCTTCACAGTGGTTGGAGTGCTGAGAATCACAGTGTAGATACACTTGAGTGCCAGGGTACTGGAAACCAGACGATGAACATGTCCCCAAATCAACTTGTAAGTCCTGTAATGAATGGATTGAATCATGGTTAACAGTGCCAGTTGAGATAACACATGGCTTGGGGAGGCCAGCAATTGTTATCAGACTTGGATGGACAGCATTCTTTGGTTTGCTCACCCAGTTCTGCACCTAAGAAAGCCCTCACAACTGGGAAGTATGCATCAAAGTTTAACAATCCCTCATGTGGGCACATCAGTGTACCAGTTCTGACCCAGTTTGTATCATGCCTAACTAAATTACATACCAATTCTACTTGTAAGCTCCATTCTTAAGATATGCTCATACCATCTACTACATACAGGAACTCTAGGATTTGTCTTTCTCCCTTTTTGTAGAACAAACATTTAAGACAATGCTTTTCAGATCCTTTCTTATCCATAAAAAACATTTTTTCTTTTCTCAATTCCTCTCCCAGAACCTTTACTAACCTTTCTCTATTTTTTCATTTGACCATAGCCCTCATTCACATTTAGCACCTCTCACCTCTAGAGTTTTTCAGCATTGGTAGGAGAATTTCCTTCACCCAGCCAGAGGCACCATGATGGCTGCAAAAAGCTAGGGGACTTTAAACATAGCACAGATAGAATGCCCCACCACCAAAGTTTTCAAGGCAATGTATGAAGCAGCTGCAGGGTGATGGAATCAGGCAGGACAGGATGTGTAGCAGCAGCCTTTTCTCTCAGTAGCTCCAACGGGATGTCACACCCTCTACACGGTTACCTGCAAATTTCTGTACAGACTGGTTAGAGAAGCTTAACCTAAGGCCTGACTTTGGTGAAGTCTCCCAATGATTTCCTGGTTGCTTTTCCTGAGCACACTCATTTTTGCAGGCTGGCACCCCACTGGTTTTTAGGACAGTATATGGATGAGGTTCCAAAGTAATACCAGGGTGACAACTTTTAGTAACCAGACTTCCGATTTCCTTTAAATGAGGCTAGGATTCTCTAGACAGGTATAGAAGGCTTGAATCTGTAGCCATTCCCCACAATTGCAGTCTACTCTCGAATATCTATTACTACTGTTTCCCATGCCTCTAGTTTATCCTATCTTAATTCCCAAAAATGACTCTGGTCCCATCACTTAAAGCAGGGGGTTGATGGGTGAAGGTCCATCTTCTGTAACTTCTTCAAGCTGACTCAGGGGTGTTGTCTCCATACCTAGCTAGGGATCCTAAAAAGCTTAGCTTATTTTACCAGGGGGTTACCATAATTAGATATCAGGAACAACATTTTGCTCCAAACCAGAGATCATATGCAACATTTAACAACTGCACAAACGTTTTCTTTGGCTACAACAGTGTACTTAGTCCCCATTTGCAAAGACATTGTCTTGATTGTCTGGGGAACTTAATCTCTGTGACCCTAAAAATGCTTCAGTTGCCATTGTAGGACTAAACAGATCAATATGGACACAGCCTCAGGTCCACAAACTTTCCTGAATCTTTGGCTGGTGTCAACCCAAAATTTGCTCAGTTAGGGAATGGAGCAAAAAAGAGGGTTTTAAGGATTGTAAACTACCCACTATTACAGATGACTGACAAGTTCCTGCCCAGCTATGAAAGACATGAGCATTTATTAGTAAGGCATGGTTACAAACTATTCTATGACTTCCCAGCTCTGATAAATTTTAAATGGCCAAGCACAAGCGACTCTAGGATCTGCCACCATCTCTGCCACGCAAGCAGTGGCTTACTGTTTTTGGATGCTTCGTAGTTTTTGTCCCATGAGCATTCTTGTCACAAAAGGATACATTGACATTTCACTTGGTTGGTTGCTGGACTTGAACTCAGGGCCTAGGCACTATCCCTCAACTTTCCAGCTCAAGGCTAGCACTCTGCCACTTAGAGCTCCAAAGAAACTCTGCCTCACCAGCATTCTGCTGGCAGATTAGACACCACAATCTCACAGGGACTTTGCTCTGCCTGGGCTAGCTCAGAACTGTAGTATTCAGATCAATGAGTCCTTTATAAGGCCATGTTTAAAGCAACAAGATCAACACAGAAATAGTCTCTAAGCATGATCTTACCTGGAACTTGGTAAGGGCCAAAATTACATATGAATAAGGGTTGCTGTCTTTCTCCATGGGCCTGCTGGAAATTGCCGTAAAGAAACTTATAAGAGCAAGCTGAAATAGCAATTAAGCCAATCATTTTGGTAGTCCTAATTTTTCTTTATTCTCTTTCTTAAAACGAACATTTAGGACAACCTCACTTCCAAATGTTGTTCAGAAACCCATTCCTAATTTTCTTTAAAACTTTTACTGATATTTGTTTAAACATTTAACACTTTAGACTTTATTTGTATTTGAAGAACCCTTGTGGGCTCAAGGCACTCCCTTTTGCCTCCAGGCCTCCTTTCAGAAAAGGAATTTTTTTTCATCTGTTTGAGCTACTGCCTAGAACTCCAATAACAGTTTGAGAATTCAAGTAACAGTTTTCCCTAATACAAGAATTGCAAACATCATCCCTGCACCAAAGGTCCAGACTTAGTTTCCTTCTTTTTCTAAAATACATCCAATTGCAAAGTAGCATGAAACCAAATCATAACAAGATAAACCTTTAAACATTCATTTTAAAACCCTTTCCCCAATTTAGTACATTTTAGGAGGCAATTTAAGAAATAACAATGACATCACCCACATTATACAATCAGATTTCCATTGTCAGTCTGCAAAGAAAAAGACAGGACGAAGATGGTCCACTCGGTCCATCTGACCAGGTTTTGATGAACAGACTTTGTGCCAGCTTATCTTCTTTCACCATGCGTGGACCCTCCCTTAGGGCCTTTTCTACCATGGGAACCCAGAGCTGCACCTTTGCCACTTCACCTCTCACCCCCAAAGATGGTAATACAGGACTGTCCTAAGTTTTCCCTGTCCTTTCTCTTGGCATCTAATTACCTAAACAGTTTTAAAAGACAGGCAAATTTTCTGACATTGATAAACAAATTCACATTTAAATTTCTGATAATTTCTCCAGATTTTAACACAAGGAAATAAATTCCAAATCCCCTAAAGCCTCTGTGCTAAACAGGATACAACGTTTACAATGTAAACAGCTCTATGCAGATTTCAGAATCTTTAGAAATATCCCTTTTTTAAAGTTGTTCCTCTTTAAAACAATGCAATGATCCTTTGAGACATTTAAAACACTCAAACCTAATGATTTTCTTGAAGTTTACACTTAGATTTACCTGATTGTCTTTGGGTTTCAAGGATAAACTCACCCATTGCTTTACACAGCATGCTGACAATTTAACCTTGAACATGTTCACTCACACTCATTCACACACATTTATACTTAAAGATCTTAAAGCCCACAAAATTAATATCAGCCATACATTTTCTGGAAGTTTGTGTCAAAAGAGTTTTGTCAATCTTACTCTTGCAGGTGAGAACCAGGTTTACAACCAAACTTTTTAACAAAGATCCTTAGCTGGAATTTATTTTTCCAGGGCTTGCTTCTAATGTACTGATGTCTGTGTCCTGGCAACAGATTGCCACTTCAGCCATGTTCTTGACCCTTTTTTTTTTTCAACAACCAGCCACATGGAAGTGGCCATACTAGGCCTGAGACCAGAAATGTTCAAATTAGTAACAAAGACATACACAAAAACCACAAGGATCCATATTTATAACTGGTACCAATTTCAAAAACAAAACCGGACAAGACAAAAAACATCTAACAAAACAAGACAGAGAAGCAGAGACCTTTAAGAAACCCCCATATTTTGATGGCATGCCCAGCAGTAGTGAAAGTGAGGAAAAGACCTTGGGGCCCTGAAAACTACAGAAATACGGAGAGGTTGACCGACTTCTACTTACCTTCGAAGGCCTTTACTTTTTACCTGGGTATCTTCCCCCAAAAAGATGGTTAAGAATTCTTCAAGGATAATCAGAGACACTCTTGGGTCTGACACTTCTGATGGAATTCCACATCCACCGGTGGGACTCCATCCCACGGGTCACCCTGTGACTAAGGACTCATTCCCTGCCCATGCACCAAAAATGTTATGGGATCAGGAGGAGGGGATTCCACATCCCTTCAGGTGGGGATTCCATGTCCCACCAGAGTCCACCACACAGAGACAGTCCCATATAAAAAGGTGAATTTATTGGGGAAGCAGGTGGTGAACTGCCTGGCCAGGGACACAGTGCAGACTCAGGAGCTGACACTGTGACTTGGATTTGGTTTTGATGGAAAGCCAATCTGAGTACAATAAGCTCTGCCATCCATTTACAACTAGAGGCTAAACAAAGGTGTAATGGTAAGCAGGAGTCAGCGGCTCATACCTGTAACCTTAGCTTCTCAGGAGGCTGAAATCACAGGATCATAGTCCAGCTTGGTCTACAGAGACTTTATGACACCAGTCTCCAGTGAACCAGCAAAATGCTGAAAAGAGAACTGAAGCTCAAGCTGTAGGGCAGAACCCTTGAAAGAAAACCCTAAGGGACAGGGCCCAAGCCCTGTGTTCAAGATGCAGCACCAGCACACTAACGTAATGTTAAATAAATTTCAATGCTAATTTTGCTTTATGATTGCCAAAACAATGGATCATTGCCCTGCTGCCTGTTCCTAGATGAGTTTTGGCAAGGACTCTGGTTTCCTGTCTGTGGTTACCGCTTTTCAGAATGTTCATGAGACATCAGTGAAGCCCATTCATTCCCAGGTGTCTTGTCTACACCAAAAGTGGTGAGTTGTTAAATAGAGAAGGCTAAGCAAAACTAATTCAGGTCTGCTTCAGTTGGTGTCTTTTTCATGTTCTGTTTCCTGTTCCCTTTCTTAATTTTTGTATGCCTTTGTCATTTATTCTTACTGTTCATTTCCTATTATCTATTCTTAGTTTTTCTTTCATATATTGGTGAGTGCATGTTGGTTCATTTTCATGAAATTATGAGAGCAATGAAAGAAGAAATGTAATATTGCATTAAAGTTCCAAATTAAAATTCTCAATTATATATATATATATATACACATATGTTAAAGATGTAATTTATTTCCCTTGGGATGAGCACCTTACTGTAGAGCATAGGGAAGGCATTGAGGAACCTTGGAGAAACCTAAAACTGACCAAGCAGCTGCTGACTGTGTGGCACTGAGATCTATTTGTAGGTTTTAAATAGATAAAAATACTCCACAAAGCCTGATTGAGCTATAGAAGGATTTTTAACTTCAACACTTCTACACTAAAGTAGGTATTCAGAGCTCTAGGAAATGTTTGTCTGTTTTCAAGTCTAAATGACCAAATATGTTTGATAGTAGCAAATACTATCAATTATTTGGGGTGCATATAGCAAATACTATGAAATTACTTGGGGTGCATAGTTATAATTTGCATAAAATATCAAAATGCTTATGGCTTCATTGTTAACTTTCCAAATAATTGACTATTTTAATAATTTTCATGGGCATGCATATTTGCTGATTGCAAACATGGGTACAATATATTGTTTGTTAAATTATGATGTTGAATGTACTACATAAGAAATATTAATTTCATTTGAGCATCTTGTTTGTATATAAATGACCTGACTTCACAGTTTGAAAAAGGAACATTTTTCACTATTGTGAAGTTATTCTAAATGCCATTCTGGGAATGTGAAATTTGTGACTCTAAAAGATTAATTTCCAGGAAACCATGCAATGTAACTTTGCCTTGACAAGTGAGAAATCACTTCTAAGTTTTGAGTCCATATTCAATCCAACATCTTAAATTGCCTGACAAAAGTGTCAAACACTTCCTGCCATTACACATGAATGATAATTAGAAGTTAGAATATTCCAATTTATTATACATAATGAGTAAGCAAAGAAACTTACTTTCTAAAAGCTAAGCTAGATGAGTATTTTAATCTATGCATCAACAGTGCAGATTGTTGAGAAAAACTTTACAAAATATAAACAATACTGACTTCTCATCCCTTGAAACTATTTATAAGTTTTGATTATTATATTTTCCTTTGCAGTTTAAACATTGTTTTGGTAATGTGTAACTTAGATAAAATCTGCTGTCTGATTTTGTGCGACCCCTGGCACTTTTCGCAGTTTTCACTTGCTTTTGATAAATGCCAAGGCTTGGGGACAATCTGGGGTCAGGAACTGGTCCTAGGCTGGGGATGATGAGGCAAATATAGTCATATTTCCAGGGGGCCCGTGAGAGATGGATGCTGTGGATAAAGATGAGAGAGAAGACTTTTGAGAAACCTCCTAAGCTATGTCACATTATAATCAGTTTGCTGAGGTGAAAACTAATTACATAAAGCACCAAGACACATGGGTTGTATTGGCTGTTGTGAGATTTTCTTATTGATCTTAATCTTATTGATTTAAATCTTGTTGATTTACTGTCTGAGAGGGAGGAGCTTAAGAAGGGACAGGGACAATATATAGAGAGGTGAAGGTTCGTGAGTTCACTCAAATCCTAGCACATGGACATGGACCCAGGTCACTGTCGGGGCGGCCGGTGGGAGAGCTAAGGAGACTGATGGGTGGATGATGTTGAGCAAGATGCTGGAGTTTGGAATTATGAGCTGAATTGACATCCTTTTGTACAATTACTTAAAGATAACTTTAAAAATAAGATTAAGTGAAGAAACATACTTTTTCAGTTATTCACTGAGGTAAGGTAGATGACGAGAGTAAGAAGACACAATAGATAAATTGTAGGCAAAGGATGGATAGATGATAGATAGATAGATAGATGACAGATAGATGGATAGATAGAGAGATAAATGAATGGTAGATGGATACATGACAGATAGATAGATGATAGATGGATAAATAGATTGATGATAGATGACACATACAGGATAGATGGATGATAAAAAGATAGAGAATAGATGTAATATTTAACCTCACTCAATTATTTTTAATTAATCAATTTAATTAGTTACTCATGGGACCCACCATGGGACCTACAATATATGTTTAAATTTCATGACCATGAGGAAGTCTAGTCAATGTTGGTCTTGGGGAGAAGGTTTCTGCCCATGAGGGTTGACCAGTCCAGGCACAAGCAGACCAGCCCTTGCCACATGAGAGGTAAGGAAAGGAATGACTCTAGCAGTGGGTAGGTTGAGAAGAGCAGGAGGGAAAGCATGGAAGGTGTGACCTTGGGAAGATGTGACCTTGGGAAGGTATGACCTTGGGAAAGTATAACCTTGATGCTTTGTATTCAGAAGCTGACAGGTTGGACCCAACCCCATTTGTACACTTCCTTAAAAATAATAAAAATAAGTAAAGGAATGGAAATACACTTGGTAATGTCTCTCTTTCACCCAGGCACTTGCACTGTGAAAACCAGAGATAAAGGTAACATATTGCTTCTCCAAAGGTAGGGTCCATTACAAAACAGAAAGGCTCTGGTCTCAGAATCTTGTGTTTGATTGGATAAATGCGAGTACAGGAAAGATTCTATAGAGAAGGCTTGCACATTTTGCATTTCCTTGTATCTGTTCTGGATCCTAACTTAATTCTCTTTGGACAGAGACCCTGACCTGACTGGGACAGAGGGACTGAGAGGAACTACCCGCTCAGTCAGGCCGTTGAACCCCTCCTCATTGCCTCAGATCAGACCTCATCCCTCCACTCATCCTCTAGGACCTGCTGGAAACCAACCAGGTAGAGAATTACATGTGGAGAACTAAAAGAACACTCTTACTTTCTCCTTATAATCAGGAGGCCTGAGAGAGGGTTAGGGCCCTGCAAAGAGCCAAGGGTAAAGATGTGCTGCAGCAAAAGTTTCTATGCTGAGGATGACATATCTACTGCAATGGACAGGAAGCAGAGAGGGGGGCAGGTAGGCCTGCACCAGACCTCAGGACTTCAGTCTCACAAGGCTGAGGTCTGGGGATCGCTGTGGCCCAGCCAGACTATCAGGAAAAGTTCATGAAACCTTTTTCTCCAATTAACCAGTGAACAGCAAGAAGTAGATGTGTGGCTCAAATAGTAGAGCACCAATCTTGGTAGTTTAAGCGGCACAAGCAAGAGCACACACATGCACACACAATTTAAAGTTTTGGGTAATTTCTTGATTTAACTCTGTATTTCCCTATACTGACATCATGGAAACGGAGCAATTGTGAATTTTATTTTCCCCCACATGTGACTATTTGCAACGTATTTTTATAAAATACTTTAAGACATTTTGGAAACTGCAAAGAAAGCATAAGAAACCACTTTTCAGCACATTCTCTCATGTGAGAAATTGTTCTTCGCACTCTGCATAGTAGTTTATGATTGGTAAATAATGCAGCTAAAAGCCCTAGTGAAATAACAAGAAAATAAACTCATTCATTTAATGGGAAATGTCTGTTTGTGTGACACCCCTCAGCCACCATGCATTATTGATGTTCGCCTTATTGAAGGTTGAGCTCACTGCATAAATGTTATTAGCCAAGGGAAATGCACAGGAGTGGTGGAGACAGACGCGGAACAGATGCTGGTTCATCACAGGCTTGATCTTCTGTTGTATTGGTACTGGAGCTTGATCCCAAGGCCTCAGTCCTCCACTTGGCACTCTTCCACCTGAGCACACCTCCAGCTCTGAGTTTTTGATTGTTACCTGGAGATAAAAATCTCATTGACTTTCCTGTCCAAGCTGACTTTGAATTGTAATCCTCAACTCTCAGGTTTCTGAGAAACTTGGATTAAAGGTGTGTATCCATATGGCCCTTTGGTTGGATTGGAATTTACAGGATGGTGCATGTGGTGAGAATACAACATTCCAGAGCAAAACTAGAATGTAATTCCCATTAATCAGGTCTCTAGAAGGGACAGAAAAATGAAGTAATTTAAAGGAAAAGCAAGAGATTTTTTAAAGTCTTCAGTAAAAAGTAAATTTAAGCCTGTACTTTTAGTCAAAATAGTCTCTATTTAATGTGAAGTTACTTTGGTCAAGAGAGCAATACCACTGGTCAAGAGAGCCCTTATCAGATACTTAAAGCATTGCACACACAGGGGCCACCAATATTATCACTGCCAAGAAAGCAAAACTCTGATTAATCCAAAGCCTGGCTAGATGCTAATATACATTGCTGGGTTTCTAATAAACATGAAAGTAAATATTTTATAAAGCCCAAATACTACAAATACACCCTAAGCAGTACAGTTTTCTCTACAAAATAGGAGACCAGTGGTATTTGTTGATAATGAAAATATTAACAATATTAATATTTTATTATTATTTGTGTGGTAGAGGATAGAGATATGGTCTTGCATTAAAGAGGGATCATAATCATTGCAACTTTAAGTACTTTTAAATGCGATTTAGGTTACACATTTCAATATACAGGAATGTATATATCCTGTATATTCTGATGAAGTTAAAAACATATTTTTTTAGCAAAAACCTTCAAATTTTTATGGAGCTAGTAACTATCTTTATTTTAGATATTCTCTGGAGAATTTATTTCCCCCTCATACTATGCTTAGCCCAAAACCCCAGCAAATTATTTCAAGACTGGAGGCTTGGTAGGAGCTGAGTTGGGAGAACATGAAATATGCTCTTTCATGTTTATATAATTTTCAAGATCAGATAAGACATTGCCTCTTGTCAGCTTGTCCACACAGAATCAGAGGAGTAGAAGAAAAAAAATCAGAAAAAGGAGGAAAAAGCCAGACACCGATGGATCATGCCAGTAATCCTAGCTACTCAGGAGGCTGAGATCTGAGGATCAAGTTTCAAAACCAACCTGGGCACCAAAGCCCAGGAGACTCTTATCTCCAGTTAACCAGAGGTGGCACTGTGGCTCAAGTGATAGAGTGCTAGCCTTGAGCTGAATTGCTCAGGGACAGCTCCAGGCTCAGAGTTCAAGACCCATGAGTGACAAAAAAAATAACAATAAATAAAAGGAGAGAGATGGTCTTAACAGTGAATAGAATAAACTGTGAATTAAAGTTCATGGAGCTCTTGTCCTTGTGAGCCAACTCATGAGCCGGGGCTCTGTCGAGAGTCTCACTCAGAAGCAGGCGGCAAGAGTCACTCTCCAGGCAGGAGATGAGGCCTGTTCAGCTGCCAGGAGAATGGAGCCTTGGTACCTAGGCAGGCATGTGGGCTCAGGCCTGAAATCACATCTACTCTGGAGGCTGAGATCTGAGAATCGTCACTCAAAGCCAATCCCAGCAGCAAAGTTCACCAGAGCTGTGCTCCCCCACTTACCAACCAACAAAAAGTTGGAAGCAGAGGGTAAGGCTCCAATCTCACCTCTGAGACTCCAGTCTTGAGTGCAAAAAGCAAGGCAAGAACTTGAGACTGGTGTTCAAAAGTACTCATACTGATACTAAAAAACAAACAAACAATAAAATAAGCAAACATCTTGGTCACTATTAAGAACATCAGAATATAACAGAATCCTGCATCCAGGGGGCCATAGCAGTTCTAGTCCATGGAACCCTGCACTGGGACTCGTCCTTGGCAACTGCAACCCTGGTTAAGTGTGTGTGTGTGTGTGTGTGTGTGTGTGTGTGCGTGTGAGAGAGAGAGAGAGACAGACAGACAGACAGACAGACACAGAGAGAGAGACAGAGAGAGACAAAGACAGACAGAGACAGAGAAAGAGAGAGAGGGAGACAGAGAGAGAGAGGGAGACAGAGAGAGACAGACAGAGAGAGAAAGACAGAGAGAGACAGAGAGGCAGACAGAGACAGACAGAGAGACAGAGAAAGAGAGAGAAAGGGAGAGACAGAGAAAGGGAGAGAGAGAGAGAGAGAGTCTCAAGGCCTCATGGTTTTGCTTAGATTTTTTCTGCTTAATGCTGGTGCTCTACCATTTGAGGCACAGCCCTACTTATGACTTTTTGCTAGGTAATTGGAGATAAGAGTCTTGTAGACTTTTTCTCTCTGAGCTGCTTTTAAACACCATTGTCCCAGCTTCTAAGTAGCTGAGATTTCAGGCGTGAGCCCCTAGTGCTAATGCTAAACTTCTCACTTATTGTGTCCCCCTCAGCATACATGTAAACTAAGCATTGTCAGCAGCTCTGATTAAACCATGGAAATGGACAATGTCTTCAGTGAATGATGTTTAGAGGGCCTAGGACCATAGTCTGGAGGTAGAGTGCTCCCCTAGCATGCACGAAGCCATGGGTACCACATTTATAGAAAAAACCAGAAATGGCATGGTGGCTCAAGTGGTAGAGCAGTAGCCTTGAGAAAGCCCAAGAACATTGCCCAGTCCCTGAGATCAAACCTCAGAGCTGGCAATAAATAAATTAATTAATTAATTAAAAAATAAAATAAATAAATTTTAGAAAACTGGGCAGACACATCTAAAAGGATCAAAGCAAGTCCTTAAATTTGCAATACAAACAAAAATAAACTAGAAAGAGTCAAAAATTAAAATGTGACCTACATCTAAAATTTAAAAAAAGTTCTAGGACAAAAAGATATGGGGACGCTGGGCACTTGTAACTTCTGCCTGTAATCCAGCTACTCAGGAGGCTGAGATCTTAGGATCCTCATTTGAAGCCACGCAGACAGAAATATCCCTAGCAAAGCCAGCTGTGCTTCACATGGAAGAGCTCTGGAAAGAAAGATGAGAGAGAGTGTCCCACCACTGAGTTCAAGTCTTAGTACTCACACACACACACTCCTCACAACTATAACAAAAACCAACAAAAGCCACGAGTACCATAAGAGAAGGACATGGCTGATGCCGCTTGCAGATGGTGTGTGTCACTTAGATGCTAGAAGAAGAATTTCAGACAATCTTGCCAAGTCCCCTTCTAGTTTTTGCCATTATGAATACATAAACAACATAAAATTGCCATCCAAACAAGAAAATGAGAATATTTTGTTGATTCGAGAGCAACATTAAAAATAATGAAGAAAAAGCAGAAACCAATGCAAGTGTAAACCTTGGCAAAACACTGGTGTAAGATTCAATATTTAAGTAGAAAATTGTGGTCATCTGTTTTAATTTAATCTTATCAATAAACCTTATGAAGGATTAACCGGTTCTTATTTTTAGCCTGCTATCTACATAAAGCCACCACGACAAGCTGTTTCAGGAGTAGGCTAAATCTTCCATATCTTAAGAAATCTTTTGTTAATTTAAAGTATTAACTGGGGTAGAATATATATAGTTTTCTTCTGAATATAGACTTAATTTGGAGAATATAGGATAATAATTTGATTTTGGTCTCCCTCAGAGAATTTAACATCATTTGAAATTATTTTCCCTGGATTCTTGCAGAAGGTTCTCCCTAGGTGAGCCAGCTTGGTAGAAAGAAGAATAGATAAGAAGAAAAGAGGATTACAGTGCAAGTGCCTGCAAGCCAGGTACTTTATTCAGAGAATTTGCTCTTCTAAGTGATATTCCTTGACATGGCTATGGTTCAAGACTTCTCAGACCCAATCTGGTTTCTGTCCTTCTGCTATGGTTCCTGTGTTTTTGTTTTTCTATTTTACATCTTTTTATCCTCAAGATTTTAACACTTCTATAATTTTATCAAGAGATTTTGCTTCTAGTCAACCACATGTTTCCTCTGCAACTTTTCCCGGTGATCACACTGTAATTATTTCACATCTAGACACCCTCTCCTCAATAACCTCCTCAGTTTACTTTACTTTCTTGACTTGTTGCATTTTCATTGATAGATTTGTTCAGTTGAGCTTCATAAAATTTGAAAGGATCTTTTTTGTAGCCCATCACTGCAGAGGCTCATGCTTGTAATCCTTTCTACTCAGGAGCCTGAAAGCTGAGGGTTGAGGTTTGAAGACAGCCCAGGAAGGAAAGACCATGAGATTCTTTATATATATATATATATATATATATATTTTATTGTAATTAATAAAAGGGTTACATGATATTTGCCAGATAGAAGGTGCATTAATTCACATATATTGATACCCTTTCACAGACCATGAGATTCTTATCTCCCATTAACCACCAGAAAGCTAGAGGTGGAGTTGTGGCTCAAGTAGCCGAGCACCAGTGGTGAGTGAATGAGGGCTTGAGTTCAAGAAAATTACTCATGAATTATATTTTTAAGTCTATGAGGCATTTACCACTTAACTATGTTCTTGTGACAACCGTTTAACTCATAATTAAAAGACATGAAATATTTTGGTGATTTTTGCATAGTTATACTATGTATAAATAGTTGAGCAAAGGAGTTGTCAGTTAACAGGGAAATTCATGGAAACAATCACCGAAGTCAGTGCGGGGAGGGGGGGGGAGGGGACTTAGAGGATTTGGGGTCAACAAGTTAATTAAGTCTGAGTTCCACATAATGTCTCTCTTCTCCATCTTCTGATACTGAAGAAGGAAGAACCATGAACAGGAAAAGCCCTAAGTATATGTAAAAAACAAACCAAACTAAACCAAAAAAAGACTACACAAAGTGAAAGAATTTTTTTTAAGTAGTAATTAGCTGGCTGCATTTGTTTTGTTTCTTAAATTTTATTCTAGAGTAGCTGAAAGGGTATCATTGACATTGTGGTTTTGTCATTTTTTTTCCTTTTCAAACAATTTTATTTATTTAGAAACTTGGCTTTGAGAAATGTTTTAACAATTAGTCACTAAAAGTGTTTGTATTCTTTCAAATGAATTTTCATCTTAACAAAAATAAACTTAGAACAAAAAATTGAACCTCCTTGAGATTTTAAGCCATTAAGTATTTGCTACTGCCAAAGAAGCAAAGGAAAGAAAAGGAAAGAAAATGAAAAATTCTGTTAAGAATGTCTTGAGCCAGGGGCCGGGAGTGTGGCCTAGTGGTTAAAGTGCTTGCCTAGCATGCACAAAGACCCGGGTTCGATTCCTCGGTACCACATACATAGCAAAAAGCCGGGAGTGGTGCTGAGGCTCAAGTGGTAGAGCTCTAGCCTTGAGAAAGTCCAAGGACAGGGCTCAGGCCCTGAGCTCAAGCCCAGGACTGCCAAAAAAAAAAAAAAAAAAAGAATGTCTTGAGCCAAACTCTAGTAGTTTGTACTTGTGGATCCTGAATTCTCATAAGTGTGAGGTCTGAGGATCACAGTTTAAGAGCAGTGTTGGCAAGAAAGTTCTGGGTAAAGAGGGGTGCATTGTACTCATAAATTGATAGGTTGAGTTGATTTTTTTTTTGTAATTACTTAACCATAACTTTAAAAAATCAGAGGTTTGGCTTAGGTGACACTGCACCTAGCCTTGAGGGAAAAAGTCAAGTGAGAACAGAAGGTTCTGAATTCAAGTTCCAGTAGCAGTAAAAAATCACTGTCTTAGAGATGAACAATACACATTAAAAAAAATAAGCTGAAGAAAAACTTGGAAACAATTGCCTATTTTCAGATGATGGACTATTATGTAATGCTTTACTAAAATAGATCAGAGTTTTGAGATTAAGAGGAGAACAGTGAAATGTTTCCATATATTCTGAAATTTCTAACATGTCATTGATATAATTTGACAAAATGCCAAATGTGCTGTCAGATGACTTTTATTTCAATCCCACAAATATAAGCTGGGCCATTTGTACCATCTGCTGTGTGCACAGCAGCACAGAGAAGGGCAGGGGAGGCTTCTACGCATGCCTGTCACAAAGGACCTCCAGACAATCGAGCACTCCATGCAGAGCAAACCCAGCATGCCAGGCAGCTTGAGGTGAAGCCTCAGCGCCCACAGAGTGCTCTCCCACCACACTGCAACTTCCCAGCGCATTTCTGCATGAACTTGGGATGTCGTAACAACACCAAGAAAACAGATTCTTCTGACTTATAAATTAATGGGTTAAGAAACATATTGTTGGGCCACATCAATTAATTACATATATTGTGGGTATCACCACATTGTGGCAAACAAAAACTGATAAAAAAGTGTTTTGTGCTAATTAATTTAAATATTTGTAGAAAACAAACCATTTGTAAGTATCAAACTGTTAGTTTATAAAAATATGTGTTGTGTTCTTTAAACAGAGACATTTTGTTGTCGAATTATTTGTGGCATAGCTCCAACACTGCATTTACATAACTGCAACAATAATGTTCTGGGTGGAGAAGATTTTGTACTGAGGGTAAAGTTGGTTTCTTAGACAGCATCTCTCTGTCTCCCCCGCCATGTCTCTGTCTGTCTGTCTGTCTGTCTGTCTGTCTGTCTGTCTGTCTCTCTCTCTCTCTTTCTCTCTCTCTCTCTCTCTCTCTCTCTCTCTCTCTCTCTCTCTCTCTCTCTCTCTCAAACATACACACACACATCCTTCCAGAGCAGAAAAGAGGAAGACTCCTCTGTCACTTGCTCACTTCTCAGAAGGAGTTTTGTGGGTCTCATTTTCTGGAAGTATTGTAACCTTCCTAGCTTAGCCAATCTTGTCCTGAAATTGTGAATTACTAGATTCCCACCCAGAAACTGGAAATCAGTTGGTTCATTTACTGAATGAGATTGTTTTACAAATGACTGAAAACCAAGTCAGCAGGAATTGAATTGGTTAAACCTGAACATCAACTTCATAAATGTATGAATTCATAATAATTTTAATTGTATTTTTAATAATTTGAACTATTTGGGCTGTCACCATATTTATTTGGAATATTTTACCTTATCTAATTATTCTTGAAGTACTTTTGACTTCTGTTTATTTTAAGTCTAAATATTGTAGGTCTATACTCATATTAACAATGCACTTGTTCATAACTGACAAGACTATATCCATATCACAACCTCAAGAATCTGAGTCTATTTTCTTATGTCACTACAGGTGGGATTACAGATTACTAAAGAAGGAAGTTACTTTGGATCAGGCTACTGCTTTTTATGTGAGCAACTAATGCTTTTTTTTATCAGAGTATGGTCATGGGTGATTTTTATAAATTAACACAGAAGGAAAAAGGATGTGACCAGAGGTGTGCAGACTGGAATAATTGTGCTTTCAAGTCATGAAATATGAAAAAAACAGCAGAAGCCAGTGAATTCTTTCTAACCTGCCTCAATGGAAATATAACTCTGTCTGATTTTATACTTCTAGTCTCCAAAATTACAAGAAAGTAAATTCTAATTATTTGCAGGCACCTTGCTAATGGTAAATTATTATAGCTGCCTCAACAATGGAATATAGCACCTGTGGAAAAGAATGAAGAATATTCACATATCTGAAAATATTAGGATTTAAACTCACATTAAGGATCAGGAGGCTATTTCCTTAGAAGTTTAACAAGTTACCTTTATCTTTCCTTAACACATATTGAGTGGGTATATGACAGGAGCTTTGTCCATGGAGTGTTCCTTCTTCTTTCACAATCTCAGTCTTGGTTGTCTGTCTGTACAAAACACATTTTTAAAACAATAGCTAGAAAATGAAGCATGGAGCTTTAGTAGAATAGGATGCTAACATAACTACACTTAGCTGTTGTAAATAACTTGTGGGGAGTGTGCTACGTTTGGATTCACTATTCTTCACTTATCATCGGCTGACCATTCAGCTTAAAATGTTGCAAGAGCTGCTACATCACCTTCTCTACCAGAGATGGAAACCTTTCCTCAGTAATAAATGCAAACAATGGGTTGATAGCGGCACAGTGTGTTATGCTTCAATATCTGTTCATGTAGTAAAACACTATGACTGGACCTTCTGCCTGCCAAATTTTGTCCATGACTTCTTTTGTGAGAGGGGAGTCATTTCAATTTTTCCTCAACAACATCTGTTTTATGAATGCAAGTCCCATATGCTTACAGATTTCATCTGTCCAAAAGATGGAGACAATCGATTTCTCGTGTGTGTGTGTGTGTGTGTGTGTGTGTGTGTGTGTATAAAATGCACAAGCACTCCAGTATTGGAACTTGAACTCAGAGCCTCATGTTCTTGTTTGGCTTCTTTGCATAATTCTAGCAGTCTATCACTTAATCCGCAAAACCACTTTTGGCTTTTCCTAGTAGCTAATTGGAGATAAGGATCTCATGCACTTTTCTACCCAGGCAGACTTTGAACTGGGGTCGTCTGATCTCTGGTTTGATGTAGCTAGGATTACAGATGTGAGCCACCAGCTTCCAAGTTCATTCTGTTTTTTTCCTGGTCACTAAAATCTGACTGCCGTGGACACTGCTCCAGTATTTGTACCTTTATTTAGTTCTTCTTATTAATTCACCGACACAAGGTGGAGGAAGAACATTTAAGATTTCTAAGCCAGTGGATTTGAGCCCAGCATCACTTGCAGTCAAGGTGGTTGCAAACTCTAGACTACTGTGCATAGTACCTGGTACTCAGCTGTGATCCTTCATGGAGAGAAAGCACAGAAGCACAGTCAGGAGAGGGTAGAGAACAGCAGCCTGTGCAGCTGAGGCAAAAAGCAAATCCTTGTTTCAGTTCTGCCTCACAAGGTGCCCCAACCCCAAACCCAACCTCTACTTGGCTCCAGCATTGGAGAAGAAATGGAATCAGAAGCAGTGTTCACTGGAGCGTGGCTAGCTCAGGGAAGTGATTGCACAATGCTGGCCATTTCTTCATGTTAACTGGGGGGGCAATTTCTTGTCCAGAAGCGCTTTTTATGTGCTACCAAGCGAGCACCTCCTACAATCTTCCTGTACTGTTAGTTCTAAAACCATTGGATTAGCTTTGCTCTGATTTCTACTCATAGCTAAAAATAAAACAAAAAATCATATTGTTTATGAATTCCTTTTTTGCAAAACATACATCAGTGATACTATACTTGGTTAAAAATACCTAGGTCATTGTTTACATGCCAGAAGCATCATGAATTATGAGCAGGAGTCAAAGAAAAACTGGCACCTGGAAGCTCACAGCTGTAATCCTAGCTGCTCTGGAGGCTGAGATTTGAAATTCATGGTTCAAATCAGCCCAGGCAGAAAAGTCTGTGAGATTCTTACCTCTAACCAACTACCAAAAAGTGGGAGAACTAGCCTTGAGAAAAAATGTACAGGGATAGTGCCCACACCCTGAGTTCAAGCACAGAAAATAGAAGCAAACCAAGAAAGAAGTTGGTCTTAGTGAAAATTTCTGGGAACACAAAAAGTTGAGAATGTGGTATGGTCAAAGAAATTGCTCTTCATCATTTTTGATGGCCAGCACTAAGGCGTGAATGGATGCATACATTGAGAGATAAGGAGAGATGAGGATACATGCTTTCTCTCCTATGTGGCAGTTAGAGCTGGTTTATAGATGTGTGTATGAGTGTATGGGGTGTCTCTCTCTCTCACACACACACAACACATATCATATACACACACAGACATATTAACTGAAGTAGGTTACACAGGGAAGGATTCCAATGTTGTGTCTCCTTTGAATAACTAGCTTACAGTGTGATGGAAGGGGTGCCAAGAAGGTGTAGCGGGAGTTGTCAGATAGAGCTAGATCAAGGGAAGGGGACAGGGATGGAGAGAGGAAAGGTGGGGAAACAGGCATACTGTTCAATGGATATGTGTGGAAATGGTGGCAGGTCACTGGAGGGGATGGGGGAAGGTGGGAGAGATGGAGGGGATAATGGAAGAGGTGACATTGATGGAGATGCATGGTACTCACGGACTGACATTTTGACCTGAAGTCCCTTTGTTTGCACAACTACTTAACAATTTTAAAAGCTATGTTTACTATCCATCTGAGTCTTCTAGCCTTCTAGGATAGGCCTCCTCTGTATCATGGAGGAAGGAACGTAGTCATTGTGAATAAACACCATCACCTGTCACACATGCTGAAGCCCTGATAGCTCAGCACTGCATGCCATCTTCACCTGAAAAGCGCTTGGCGTGTGTGTAATGAAGTTGAGAGTCTTGTCAGAGGAGATGGTTCCAGGCGGCAGTCCCACATAGCCACTGGCCTGTAAGTGACATAAGGAAAGCAGGTGAAGAAGGGTGGAAGAAAAGCTTGTTCTGAATATGGAGGACAGAAGGGGACAGGAACCAAGAAGCACAGGCAATTATTACCTCTGGATAGTACAAGAGAATGCATTAGTCCTTCAGAGTTCCCAGAAAGATCCAGCCCTATCGTCGTTTAGACTCCGGCCCCAAGACCCTGATTTTCTGTTTGGCCCCTAGATTTGTGGTTGTTAAATCAGCAACTGAAAACGAAGGAAGAGCCAATGACTCTTCCATTAGACACAAGTTGTAGGCATCTTGTGGACAGGAAATGATTGGGATACATAGAAAATATTAATATTGGAATTGGTATTTCATTTCATATCTATATGCAGAGAGAGAGAGAGAGAGAAAGAGAGAGAGAGAGAGAGAAAGAGAGAGAGAGAGAGAGAGAGAGAGAGAGAGAGAGAGAGAGAGAGAGAGAGAGAGAGAGAGAGAGAGAGAGAGAGAGAGCAGAGAATGTGTATGTGTGTGTGTGTTTGTGTGAGTGTGTATGTGTGTGTGTGTGTGTTTGCATTCAGGCCCTGGACAAGCATTGTCCTTGCACCTTTTTTTCCCATAAGGCTAGCACTCTGGCCTTTTGCTGATTAATTAGGGATATGAGCCTCAGGGTTTTCCTCTTTGGGCTGGCTTTGAAATGGAACCCTCAGACCTGAGCCTCCTGAGTAGCTTGGATTGAGGGTGTGAGGCTCCAGCACGAGCTTTGATTTTGTCTCTTTACAAGCCATCAGCGCACATGTATTGTGATGAAGATTTTCATGGCCTTGTAGCAGCCTGTGGCCAGGTTTTCTATTCGCATTTTTAATGCAAACTAAAAAAAGTGACACATTATTTTTTTACCTTGATTTCTTTGAGTAAGTAATTATATGTATTAGACTATAAAATGGCAGGTCTTATAATCAGAGACGTTGAAACAAATGATTTCCCCATACTTTGACCCACCTTTGCAGGCCACCTCTAAGGGACAGTGTCTTAGTTGATCCCTTTAGATATGCTTGTGGTAGCCATGCCTGGCATGAAAATGTCTCGTTGCTCAGAAACAGGCTGCTCTGGGTTTTGAGAAAGGCTGAATTTCATTTCTTTTAAAGAAACTGAACACAACTCCTGCGTTTTTGATAAAGAGGTTTAGTTGGGGAAAAATGTCTATTGGATGCAAAGGAATCTGAAACTGAACGAGCAGACCAGCCTCGTTCACAGAAGGAATGCCTACTCCCTCTTCTTGAAACATTAATTGAATTTTGTTTTAAAATGATATTTCAAAGGAATGTATATGCCACCACAGTCAACATCATTGTATTGTTTTATGACCCTGGGCTTTGTTTAGAAGCTTGTTACATAAAGCTGTGCAGAATACAGAAGCCAGTGTAAATAACAATACATAGATAGATGCCTTCAGATATCCTGCCAGGAGGAAATGGGGCAGGAGCTCAGATTCTAAACCTGGAGACAGATGGCTGGGGTTTGGTTCTCTGCTCTGCCATTTTCTTGACATCTGAGCCTCTGTGATCCCTTTAGCCAGTGCCACATTTCCAGGGCACAAAAAACATGTGTTTCACAGGACTGTACTTAGAATTTGACTAATTCGTATTGTAAGATGCCTAGAAGACTATTTTGGTGTTAGATAGAGACAAAAATGCATATTTAAACTAGCACTGACCAGGCACTAATTCTCACATCTGCAATCCTAGCTACTCCGAAGAAGAGATTTGAGGATAATTGGTGGAAATCAACCAAGAAAGGCTATGAGCCACTTAGCTCCTATTAACTAGCTACTATTCTGAAGTGGAATTATAGCTTAAGTGGTAGAGCATCAGCCTTGAGTGGAAAAAGCCAAGCAGGAGTACAAGGCTCTGAGTTCAAGCTCTGGTGCTAAAGCATGCGCACGCACACATGGACACACACACACACACACACACACACACACACACACACAGCAGATCAACACCCTGGAAGTCGGGAGTGGGAGTGGTGATTTCTCAGAGGAGGTTTTCTCTGTATCTCTGTGATGAGACTGCAAGGAACTTGCAAGAACAAATAGAATGTCCACATGGTGACACACGGCAAGGCCAGCATGCAAACAGGATTGATAACCTATAGATGATCCAGGCCACGGAGGCTCTCACCTGTGATAGAGCTACTCTGCAGGCTGAGATCTGAGGATCGCAGTTCAAAGATAGCCTTGGCAGGAAAATCTTCAAGACTCTTATTTTCAATTAACTGCAAAAAATAAAAGCCAGAAGTGGAGCTGTGGCTCAAGTGGTATTGTGCTATCCTTTAGCAGAAGCTCAGTGACAGCATTCAGGCCCTGAGTTTGAATCCCATGATAATGAGTATTGATAACGAGTATTGATAACGAGTATTGACATTAAATATGAAATGCCTCCATTGTTGTTAACTTTGGTTAACAAGTGTTGTTAACACTTTCTCTTTGGCCTACTCTTCTCTTTCTGTGGGTCTCAGGAGGTAAACACATGTTCTAGCTGCCACTGAAACATCTTCAACAGGATATTGCATTTCTCCAACATGGGGGAAAATACACATTTCTATCTCCTGAAGACAGGGCCACGCTTCCAGGCCTCCCACAGGCTCAGGCCCACACTATTTTCTAGGCAATCAAGTTACATAGAAGAAATTCACAGAAATACATTATGTGGCTATTTGGAAATATCACAATGAAGAAAAATTATACAACTTACACACATTAAGAGTAATTTCTTTTTATTACACTATTGAGGCTTGAATTCAAGACTTTGGTGTTGTCCTTAATCTTTTCAAGACTAGTGTTCTTTCATTTAAGTCTCCACATCTGTCTTTTCCCTGGTTAATTGCGGATATGAGTCTCACAGATTTATCTGTCTGAGTTGGATTTGAACCTCAACCCCAGATTTCAGTTCTCTAAGTTGCTAGAATTACAGGTGTGAGCTTCCAGGGCACAGGCACTTTTGTGTATCTGGGGAGGTGGGGCAGCTGGGCTGAATCCCATGGGCTCCACTTTCCACATCCTCCCCTGGCCCCAGAAAACACTGCAGAATGGGAGCACAGGGTCAGGTCCAGGTTCATACTTCCACAGGAAGTAACAAGTTTTAAGTTTGAAAACTTAAAAGACATTTGCTGTCATTACTTTTTATCATACTCGCTTTGTGATTAAAAAGTATTTATCTACTGACCAAAAAATAGGAATTAAAACGTTATGAAATGTTAAACTGCCTAGGTAATCTGTTTTTTATGTAGCTATCTCCACTCTATCTATCTATCTATCTATCTATCTATCTATCTATCTATCTATCTATCATCTGTCATCATCCATATTTCCTTCCTTCCTTCCTTCCTTCCTTCCTTCCTTCCTTCCTTCCTTCCTTCCTTTCTTCCTCTTTCTTCCTACCAATCATCTAATTGTGTCTCCTACCTCTCCATGAGAAAAGCAGCACAGATCCCTCTGTCCCTTGATTTTTCTGGTGAGATGGAGAAAACCTGACATTCAGATGAACTGCCAGCTGTGTTATGGTGAGCAAAACAAGGAATTTGTACCTCAGTGGCTCTCCCCACGTGGTGGTAAGAGCTCTAACCAGGCTGGAATCAGGATGGAAAAGGAAGAGCACAGAGAGGGGGTGTCTTCTGGAGCGCCAGGCCTCAGGACTGTGCCCTGGGGTGCTCGTGCACATGTGCCCAGGGGTGTGTGTGTGTGTGCATGTGTGGGTGCCCCAGTGTATGTACCTGTGCCTGTGCCCCAAGGGTGTGTGCATGTGTGCTCTGGGGTGTGCATGCCCCAGGTGCATGTATGTTGGGCCTGTGACCTGCTTGTATGTATGTATGTGTGTGCATGTACGTATGTGTGTGTGATTTACAGGCCGCACACAAAGGCCACCTCAGCAACTCTTCTGTATGTTTAGATTATGGACAGAAGGAATAGGAGACGTGCAAGAGTGCTTACTTCAAATCGAGTCTTTTTTCAAACGTGAGCTTTGAAGTCTTGCATGGCATTGGTGAATAATTGCTTATTTGTCCAAAAAAGGAAGGTGTGTACATGAGAATGTTCCTGTGGAAAATGTCACTACTGTGGAATGTCATTCCTCTTGGTAGAGCATCTGTTTTTAAATAGTTGGCACGCCACAGATTTGACTTTCTTTGAGGGGAAGAGGAGGAAGAGCAAACCTCCGGGGTTTACGTGGAGTGGCAACTGTGTTTCACAGAGGCATGGTGTACATGGAGGCATGATCCACAGTGTGCATGTGAGAGGTGTCTGCACGGGGCCCACGTGGAGAGATGACGCGCAGGATCTGAGGCACAGGGGAACCCTGGACTCCTTCCACTCAGGCCTCGCCGTGAGACCACAGTGGAGCCCCTCGCGCTCTCTGTGGGTGACGCATGGGCTTTCGTGTCACCAGGTGTGGATTTGCAGAGGGATCCCCAGGCTCTGGCATGTGCCTTGGGAGCCGGTTCTCGGCCGTCCTCCCGTGGAGTGCGCCATGCCCACACCCCCAGAACCGCCCTGCTGCAGTGGCGCGTAGCTGCAGGACCGGCCCTCTAGTTGGGGAGATTTGAACTCAGAACCTGAAGCCTCCCAGCGGGGTGTGATTCCATGTGAGCCACGCCAGTGTCTTTTATGTTTTGGCTCTTGGTTCAGGGAAGTACAATAGTTTTCTGTGGGTGCCGCAGTGTGCCTGTAGAGCTGGGACCCAACAGCAGCGCACCTGGCTCACTGGCCCAGATGAGATCGCCCTCACCCCCCATGGTGCGATGGGGTGATGGCCTGATGACATTCTTCTCCCACTCAACTGGGATTGCGAGTGTCAGCCAAGGCACCTGACCGATCAACTCACATTTTGAATGTCATAGAACGAGTTCAGGAATTAATATGTCAGGGGCATGATGAGTGATGGATATATAGACACCCGAGATTAAAACTGTACACATTTAGCATCTATTTTTAGACTCGCTGAAATAGCTGTGGCATTAATCAGGCTTCTTTATATATTGCAGGAAGCTTCACACAGGGGTCTGTGTTTGAAAGGAAAAGAATTCAGAGTACATCATTTTTAGCTTCAACTATCATGACTATGATTTTGAGCATATATATGCATATATATATATATATATATATATATATATACTTGGCAAATACAAGCTATGACTGAGAATCCTAGATTTGTATATCATATGAGTTGTGTGTGTGTGTGTGTGTGTGTGTGTGTGTGTGTGTGTGTGTGTGCATGCTGGAACTGGGCTCCAACTCAGGGCCTCACAATTTCTCTCAGCTTTTGTGCTCATACCTGGTACTCTACCACTTGATCCCAGGAACCCAGATCTGGCCTTTTGCTGGTTAATTGCACATGAGAGTCTCTGGTTTGTGTGATCTGACTGTCTTTCTACTATGGTCCTCAAATCTCAGCCTACAGTCAAGAGCCACCAGCACCTGGCCTCATCTCAGTTCTTAAATGTTTTTCTGTATTTTGCAATAATGTCTTTTCACAAGTTACTCTCCTGGCTAGCTCTGTACGTCAATCCTCTAGACCCCATTAGCTAGAAGACCAGGTGTGAGCTACCTGTGCTCAACTTTGCTAAATGCATTCTTTATTTACAAATAAATCATCCAGCTAAATCATCCCTCGTTTCAACAGTGATATATTTGAAGAAGGCTAAATGATGGTCAGCAAATTTGGCAATTTGTTAATTAATTTGGACCTAAGCTACCTTTTTATCCTACTAAACATATATGGCATTTCTCCAATGCTAAAATTGTTCCTTAATAAATCCACAGTTGATTGTTCAACCTGTGGCTCCGCCATCCACTTTTGCCCTCTCCAGCCTCTTCAGGCCTAGACATCTGGCTAGCTCTGCTCTGCTCTACAACCCGAGTCCCCAGCTCCAGACCCAAGTTGCACACTTCACAGCCATGTGTGCTCTCAGCCGGACATCATCGCTATTGTCTGCCTCCCTTACCTCGCTCAGTGAAGCCCACTCACTTGCCTTCTCATATTTTGTACTTAATACCTGCAGGGGGAATGTAGCCCCTCCCCCAAAACACCTCTTCATTGTTGAATCAGAGTAAAATCCACATCATTTCCTTCTCCTCCCACTAAGGTCTTCATGCTTTTATTTGTGAAATAATGTAAGCAGGATTGTAAGGAAAGGAAAACATCATTTATTTTCTTTCTTTCCTTCTTTCTTTTTAAAATAAAAGAATTCTAGGCTTTTTTTGGGGGGGTGGGGAGGGTCATGAGGCTTGAACTTAGCCTGGAAACTGTTCCTGAGCTTTTCACCTCAAGGCTACTAACATACCCTTGAGCCAAACCCCACTTCCTGTTTTCTAGAGGTTAATTGGAGATAAGAGTCTCAAGGTCCTTTTGTGCCTGGCCTGGCTTTGAACCTTGATCCTCAGATCTCATCCTCCTGAGTAGCTAGGATTACAGGCATGAGCCACTGTGCCCGGCTTCTAGACTTTTCAATCACTGAATTTCAGGTTCTTCAAATAGACAATTCAGGTGATAAAGGTTTGGTAGGGAACACTTCTTGTACCTAAAGAGCAGTTTCTTGGTCCATGTTTTCTGTACATCACTATTGGCTAGGAAAACAAACATTGTCACAGAAACTAAAATTTAAAGCTACAGATCACTTCATTTATATTTATGAGAATCCATAAATAAACATGCATCGCTACTTTATTCAGACAACTTAAATAGAGGTTTACACATTAAGGCTGTGATGGTTCTAAAACATGAAAATCTAAGTGAAGGCTTTGTTTGGGCTGAAATTCATATTCATAGGCAGCTTGACCACAGCTATGGCTTGCCTCCTGCTGGAGTTGCCTGATGGAAGCATCAGCACCCATTTGCTTAACCAATCATTACTTCCTTCTTTCAGGTTACTTTGGGGACTTAACCACAGAAAGCATAGAGATTTTGGAGTAGACTTGGAGAACTCACAGACTCAGTTTTTCTTACTGGCCTAGGCACTGGGCAAAAACCATGAATTTAGTCTGCTTGACACAGAAAAAAATGTTTTTGACTTTGCCAACATCTTCACAGAGTCCTTCATGGTAGCTAGATCTGGATGAAATTGGCATCCTTAAGGCAAATACAGAATCAAATTTTTTCCATACTCAAGGGAAAGGTGAGCCGTGGATGATAGGAAAGGTCTCTGCAAAACCCTTTGGACTGCACTTTTGCTCTGTCAAGCTTAGGGATGCCACTTACTGAGATTGGGCTAGGGCCCCGTTGTCCTTTCCAAAGAACAGAGGCACAGCAGGAGCATGGTGGGAAGCAGCCCAGGGTCCTCATCTGACCATCTCAAGCTCAGGGAGGACATACTATGAAATAGACTGGGTCTCCTGCCCTGTCATCTCCAGAATGTGTTGAATAGGGTGTGTGTGCTCCTGGGATAACTTGCTGGTAGCTGGTGGCTCCTGGATGGCCTCAGGGTGGGGACGAGACAAGAAGAGACCAAAGCCAAACAAGGATGGGAGAAGGACTGGAGGTTAAGCTTATTAGCTCGTGTAATAGAAGCTCCCATACAAATCCAAAAGGACTGGCTTTAGAATACTTCTAGATAGCTGGCCATGTACATGGAGGGCCCAGAGGCAGGCATGCCAGGAGAGGAAGTGGAGGCCAATTCCCCTTCCCCACCTCACCCGAGCACCTCCTCAGTTCCCTTTGCAAGAACACTCTTTTCCTGAGGTCTGGTTGTCACTTTGGCACATCAACTGCATCACAAGACACCCAGCCAGTGTCAGCTGCAGATCTGGCTTCTGGCTGGCCTGCAGAAAACTGAACATCTGGTGAAAGCTGTGTGTATTTTTGTAGGCAGAAAGTGAAGAGAAAATGTATGCACCATGCCTGATCACCAAGAAAATGCGAATCAAAATCACAATGAAACAAAATCTCTCACTCTAGTTAGAACGACTTTATAAATATGGGAAAGTGCCTGGGTGCTGACCTCTCCCACTTGTAATCCTAGCTGCTCAGGAGGCTAAGAATGAGAGAGAATGAGGGTTTGAAATCAGCCAGGGAAGGAAAGTCCATGAGGCTCTTCTGTTCAAGAGCCTGAAATAGAGCCGCAACTGTGGCTCTGGTGGGAGAGCACTAGCCTTGAGTACAAAAGCTTAGAGGCCAGAGCTCATGCCCCAAGTTCAAGGCCAAAATAAGCACATGCTCATTTTTGATACATAGGATTTCTGATACATAAGAATTCAAGGCTAAAATGAACACATGCTCATAGGAACTCTGCCATATTGTTGATGCACACACCACTGAAAACTATGTAGAGATTTCCTAACACTTAAAAGTAGAACAACTAGAGTAAGTTCTCTTGGAGAAAGCCTAGTGTCTTATATTGCTTATTTTCATAACTTAAAAGATGACACTCAGTTGCATCTTCAAAACATACTATTCACAGGAATTTGGCCAATGTAGAAGAATACTATTCTTCTCTAACCAAGATTAAATACTTCCCATTTAAATTCTATTATTTTAAAACAATTCAGAAAGCAAAAGCCACAGAGCTTCTCAACAGTTCTCTGCAGTGGAAACTGCTCCATCTACTGGCATAATCCAGCCCTGGCATGAGTTCCCTCACTAGAAAGGCAGAGTCCTCCTCTTTCCTACTCAGAAGGCTTAGAGCCAGAGATTTTCGGAATCACAGTACCAGCTGTTGCTCATGCCTGTACGCCCAGATACTTAGGAGTCTGAGGCATAAAGTCAACCTGAGCAGGAAAGATCTATGAGATTCTTCTCTCCAATTAACCAACAGGAAAGCCCAAAGTGGAGCGATGGCTCAAGTGGTAGAGAACCAACCTTGAGTTCAAGTCAGTGACAGTGCCTGGGCCCAGAGTTTAAGACCCAGTACATCGCGCACACACACACACACACACACACACACACACACACACACACACACACACATACACACGAGTTCTAAACGCATGAAAATTGTGTAACTTTACTTCCTAATATGTGGTTGTTTCTCAAACAGTTATCATTGCAAACTTATTCTATAAGTGTATGTAATTCTTTTACTTAGACTTACCAGATATTTCTATCACAAACTTGAAATAATTCTTGCAAAGATGACATTTTATGTAATTAAAGCTGAAGGATGAATTAATCCAAATATTTTAAGGATGACAGACATTCCTAAGACAATATTTGCCATGCATCATTAGTCTTTTCTTAATCTGAACATGTTGGTAAAATGCAAAAAAAAATTAAATTAATTAGCCACTGGCCTAAGCTTATTTATAATTCTTACATGAATTTATTTAACACTGAGCTCATCAAAACTTTTACAGTGAAGGAATAAAAAGTAAATATTTTTGACTCTGCAAATTGCATTTACATGACATCTTTTATTTTCCCCCATGGAGATTATTCTTTCTGTGTAGCATATATATATATATATATATATATATATATATATATATATATATATGTGTGTGTGTGTGTGTGTGTGTGTGTGGGTTGTGGCTTGAGCTCTTAACCTGGGTGTTGTCCCTGAGATCTTCAGGTCAAGGCTACTGACCTAACTCTGGAACCACAGCTCCATTTCCGGTTTTCTAGAGGTTAATTGGAGATAAGAAACTCAGGTCCTTTGTGCCTGAGTGTGGCTTTGAACCTCGATCCTCAGATCTCAGCCTCCTGATTTAGCTAGGATTACACTCTTTAGCCACTATGCCCATAATAGCTTAAAATTTTTAAATTTAAAGTTGCCAAGTTATAAAAACAATTTGTGATGTAAAATATACAGAAAACCTAGTTTGCCATTTTCCAGACTGTCATTCTATTTGGAGAACAGTTCCTTCTGAAAATCTTCAGAAGGAATAATGTGAAATTAACACCATTTTAGCTCTACCTTCTGTTTGGAGAGATCGTTATCCAAATATTTAACCATATGAAATCAAATTTAAAAATCACATTCAACGGACCAGCTAAGCTTTTCCATGTGGAGAGCCATGCGTAAGGATAAGTCCATCCTTACTTAAATTAAAATAATGTCATGTTATTCAACAAGAAAGCTCACAGTCCAACAGCAAGTAGAACGTGGGGTTAGGATTTCATTACAGATTGATGGAAGCCAATTAGAGAGGCTAATTCACATCTTAAATGAAGAACTGGTTCATCTGTTTTGATGTGAATTACAGAAAGACTTGTTCCTTTCCTTCTTGGTGGAGCATTGGCATAGAAGAGCCACGTGAAAAACACCAGTGGAATGAAAAATACAGTCATTTCAATAGCCGCTGTCAAGTAAAGGAAATCCAGCTCTAGTAAATTCAACAATTCAAAATCCTCATGGCAAGGAGTATAGGTAGATAGAGGCGCCATTTCACAAGAGACAGAGGAAGCATTGAAGGTGGTGATCTTTATACCTTGAGGGGAAAGACAAAGGCTCAAACGTTAAAACAATGCGCTTCACTTTCCTCCCTCCCTCCCTCCCTCCCTCCCTCCCTCCCTCCTTCCTTCCTTCCTTCCTTCCTTCCTTCCTTCCTTCCTTCCTTCCTTCCTTCCTTCCTTCCTTCCTTCTTTCCTTCCTTCCTTCCTTCCTTCCTGGACAGCCAGCCATGGGATGGTCCCTGCGGTAGGCTCTGTCCTGGGCAGCTGGCCGTGGGATGGTCCCTGAGGTAGGCGCTGTCCGGGGTAGCCGGCTGTGGGATGGCCATGGGTGCGGTGGAGTGTGGCCAGGCTGACGGTTCCTGAGCTCAGCAGGATCTGGGTGTTCTCTTTCCCAGGCTCACAGCTCAGGTCGTGCAGCATCTCGGGCCCCGTGCCGTGGTCGTCTCTGATGGAGCAGGCGCCGCCCATGCTGCCTCTCATCTCACCAGCTCCAAGCCACTGCCACGGGCCAACCACGACTGGACCTGACTGGTCAGCTGAAGCACATCTCCCCTCCTCAACAGGTGGGCCATATCTGGTGTCCCATCACCAGAAGATAGCCTGGTAATACAACATACGATATGATATAGTATATACTTATACATGTTACTCATGTAATATATCTCGTATATTAAATATTATACGTACTATATTTATGAGACACATTTTACCTATACTTATATAAACATATAATATACTATATAAACATATGCATATATACGTGTGCATACATACATGTTTGTGGGGAGGGGCCAGGAGCTCAGGGCGGGGTTCAACCTCCAGTACCAACAAATGAAAAATGAAGGAAATATACAAAACTGGTGATCATGACACCATAATCAATTATGAACTCAGTCATACTGGAGTAATCAAGAAGCTCAAGATGGAAGGAAACATCTCTACACTCTTAGCTAAATTAATATGGAATACCTCATTCACACACACAAACCATACACACACACACACACACAAACATATACACACCATGCACACACACCATACACACACCATACACACACCATACACATATGCACACCATACACATACACACACCGTACACACACACACACCCACACACACCATACACACACACATCATACACATACACCATACACACACCATACACATATGCACACCATACACATACACACACCATACACACACACACACACACCATACACACACACACACATCATACACATACACACATACACCATAAACAAAATCAGGATAGGATGAAGATTTAAGATTACCTCTACAAGCAGAGTTTGTGACATTGTGGGATGTAGTAGAAGTGAGTTAACACAAGGAAGTCCTAATTATGTTAAACATCGTGATAGAAACGTTTTTCCATTGCCCACTAGTAAAGGAAAATTAGCTGTATGAAAGATAACAGTGAGGTGGTTTGTGAGTGTGAAGGGAGGCCCTTCACAATCAGTTCATTTGGCACCACAGGCGTGCAGGGCAGGGCTCCGGAAATCGGGATCAAGCATCTTCTGATGGTAGAAGTGCCACACAGCTAAAGAAAATAACACCATACCCTGATAATAATGGGTACTCTTTAATGTTTTCCTCACTTATTTTGTAATAAAAAGAAAATAGTTAGGATGACAAGGATTTTTATTGAAGCATAATAATCTCACAGTCCTTTCAAAACATTCTAATGGAAAATGCCTTCCTGAGCGATGGGGTCTTTGTATAAAGCACCTGCAGTTCAGCACTCAATGGTCTACATACTATGGAAAATACCAGGGTTGTCATGACAACTGGTGGAAAATTATTCAGTGCAATTCAGTTCATATAATGCAGTATTCTCTTCCTTCCTGTTTGTTTAAAAACTATTTCCATAAAAAAATCTATATCTGCATTTAAAGAGCCTTCAGTATGTCTGAAAATGCATACTGCATAGTGAAATAAAACTCTGAGGGTCATTAGCTCCAAGAGTCTGGCTCTACTGTCCGACTACCCATTTCTCCTCAAAGGTGATTCAGGGCTGCGGTCCTCAAATGCATTCCACACAACCCTGGCCTTCATTTACACTCGGGGTGAATTCTTTCTTGACTTAGAGTTTGCTGAGCATAAAATTAGGTTCATTCTATAGAAATGGCTCTAACGAAAAGTTTGAACATCAAAGGGAAGCACATAATTCACTTTATAATGCACACAGAGGGCCAATGCAGGTGTCAGAAATGGGGTGAAAGCCTGGAGTTTCAGACAACAGCAGGAGGGAGGTGGGGAGCATGTGGCTAGAGGACCATCCCCGCTCACCCCCAAGCCCATTCTACTCTTTATTCCCAAGGGAGGAGGAATGGGCCAAATCAAATGATTGCATCCATAACCTGGTGCCATATATAAATAGAGGTGATTATCATAATGAACGCTACATGACTTTGTATATTTTTCTGACACTTTAGTATTTCTATTAAAGGAAACAATAGGAATTTGAATATCATCAAATATAATTTATGTTACATGGGCATTATTCCTTCTCATCTCCCAATTAATTGAATATAAAAACTCAATTTGAAAACAGAAGAGAAAAAACCTCGATCCGCCACATGTCCACATGCTTACCTGTTTTCTTAGAATTTGGACTATTTTTTTCTTAGAAAACATATATTTCATCACTTATAAAAATTAAGTATGTTCTTCTATGGAGCCTATAATATTCTGTGTAGCCTATTTGGGATGATGAAAGAAAAATAAATACAATGTAATGGATTGATACGTGACAAAGAAAAGAATGAATTTTATGAACTATAAAATGACAAATGTGTGATAGATTATTAGATGATAAGCAATTTATTAAAATTGAGCTTTTTATAATTTTTGTCATGTTCATAATCAATCCATTGAGTTATACTGGAAACAAAATATTTTAAGGAAATAGTGTTTGTTTTCCATGAACACTTTTACTTTAGTTTTCACATCTCTGGTTCCTGAGCCAAACTAGATGGGATAAGTTGTTGTTTCACTCAGGTCATTACATATGATATTTGCTAAATTGTAATTTTTATTTCTGTTTTATCTTAATGTCAATCACAGTATTTTTTGAGGTTTAAATATGCTGATATTTAAACTGTTTAGCAGTCCTAACTAATCAGGAGGCTGAGATTTGAAAATTGTGGCTCAAAGCTATAGACCCTGTCCACAATTAAGAAATAAAGAGCTGGAATTGAATATGTGACTAAAATGGCATCCAAAATATACTTGAACAAAAATGTTAAGCAAGAGTCCTGAGAGCTGAGTTCAAGCCCAAATACTGGCACAAGATAAAATACATGCATATATAATACATACATATATATGTATAATACATATCCATATAAACATTCCTTTCATTATAAATATTGTCCCTGAATGTCCCACAGTATACTGGAAGTTGATGGTCAGGAATTTCAGAGAACACTGAAATATATGGAAATATACAATATGTTCCTAAATATAAATGGGTCAGTGAATGAATTTAATTTAACTTGAAGCAACATAAAATTGAAGATATCCACTCCCATGAGATGAAGAAAAGAAATTCTTAAGATGAAATTTTATCACACTAAATATCCACATCAAAAAGGCAGATCTTAATTAAGCTACATAATTATTGTACCTAAAAGATAACAGAACAAGAAAAGGATCAAATTCCAAATTAGATAGAAGAAAGTAATGATGAAGACTTGAGCAGAAATAAATAAGTTGGAATCCAGGGAAGAAAGCATGAATATGACTGGTAGATGACATTTCAAAAAAGAAAACATCAAAAAACAGCTAGACTGGAGAATAAAGAGTAAAACCATAATTAAAAGATATTGTGATGAGGTCACAGAAATAAAAGAATCACAAGAAAATACTAAACAGCAAATTATATATGTGACAAGAAATAAATCCCAATATCAATATACATGACTAAAACTGAGTTATAATAAAATTGAAAATCTGACCAAATAATAAGTAAGAACATTGAGTCAACAATAAAATCTGTGGTCTCAATAAATAAAATGAACTGCCTCTTCTAAGACCTGCCAGCTTTCCTTCTAGATTCTACCAAACAATGAAATAATTACATTTTCTTCAAGAATTCTAAAATATTGAAGAACAGAAAATACTTTCACACTTGTTTTCCAAAGCCAACAATTTCCTGACATCAAAGAAAGGAGTATTGCAGGCTGATATCCACACTGGTAATAATATAGAAATATTCAACAAAACACTAGCAATCTGAGTTCAGTAGGGTATTCCAGTGTCCTTCACTGGAATCCTGTGAAGGACAGGAATCCCAAAGAGGGAGAATGATTTCTATGTGCAAAGTTACAACTGATAGAATACATTAAAACAATAGGGCACACTAATCCTGTGTTCATTTTCATAGCTGTAGAAAAGCAGCTGTGATCAAATTTACATTAATTAATTAATGAAAATATTGTACAAGGCCTTGAACTCAGGGTCTCACATTCTTACTTGTCATACAACCTGAGGCTCTACGGCTTCGGCCAGATGATGCTCAGCTCTGGGTTTTTGATGGTTGCTTGGAGATGAGCATCTCACAGACTTCCTTCTCGGTCCTCACGTGTCAGCTTTCTGAGTAGTTAGAATTACAGAGGAGAGCCACCGGAATGTGCTATCATATTGTCTTCTTCAACATAGTTGAGAGCGTATACTTTGGACACTCACATCACTGACACAAAAGTGACAAAACCGTGACCAATCCACACTCTTTTTGCTCGGTTTATCAAAAATATATAAAAATTCTAAAGCTTTACTAAGGTTAGTTGACGCTTCCCTCACTGTGCCACCCAGTTCTGGGCTATTCTCCATCACTTCCGACAGTGTCCGCTGCCAGGTGAGCCACCCACGGTGGGGAGTGTAAGCTGTCCATGTGAAGTGAAGGCCCATCCACTTGTGGCCCTCCTGCTTTCTAGATGGAAAAAAATTACTCACCTTGAGTTCAACAGACCAGCCAAAATAATTCTAACAGCTAAGGATCTTTCGGTGCTACGTAAAAAATGAAGGCTTCTTTCTTTATGGGAGCGATTTTCAATTTTCAGACCTGTTTGCCCTCAAGGCAATCATTATGTGACTTCTTAATGCCTTCTTTCCACTGGAGGATGGACATGGGGTTTTACTCTCCTGAACTGCTTGATTGTGCTTCACCTTAGACCTGGATGTGGGATGTGATCTCTGATATTATTTTTCTATTTTTTTTAAATTTAAGTGATTTCCTTTTGTAAATCTTATATTGAATTGGTCATTAATATAACCACTTTTTTTTGCAAATATTCCCTAGCAGTTCCGTGGGGGAAGTAAGAGTAAACCAGGGAAAAATTTAAAGATTTGAAAGTCTATTTTCTATTATAGGTTAACTTGATGCTTTCAAAAATATAAAGATGGCACGCGTCGATGAATTCATAAACAAAATGCAGTACCTATACCCAGTGAAGCACTATTTACAAAGGAAGGAAACAGTATCACATGCTACTATGAGGATCAATCTTCCCTTTCTTTTTTTGATGATGCATGTACAAAATTTTATTTATACTCATTACTTACTAACCTTGAATATAAATTTCATCATATAATCAACCTTCTAATAAAGGAATAGTTAACTGAAAATTATGAAAAGCAAGATATTTCTAGTTCTGAATTACATACTGTTCTTTGTATTTAAAAGTATATTGTTTGTGCAAATATCTGTATCTGAATTCTTTAAGGTCTGAGAGGGAAGTGAGTTTTAAAAACCCTAATACATAGAGATAGAGAGGGAAAATGAAAAGAAGGAAAGGAAAAGAGGGAGAGAGTAGGATGAGAAGGCTGAATAGAGAGTGGTTCAAGGGATGGGAAGAAGGAATGAAAGAGGGGATGGAGATCAAGAGGCATAGAGCTTGTAAACTGCTTTGATAAGTGGCTACTCCTCTGTACAACTACTTAAAGACAATGAGAACATTTGAAAACAACCAAAGAGAAAAAGTCAGAAGGAGAACAGGAGGCAGAAAGCTCACTGACGACCTCAGAAATCAACCCTTATACAAATATCTTCCCAGAAAAGAAGAGCTCCACCGAGGGGAGAGACTTAGTTTTTATGGTCTTTGAAGTGATGAGCTTCCTAGATCAGTTCACTGAGCAGTCAGAATGACTTGCTTATCTTGACCTATGATGACAAAATAGTAAGTGCTTCATAATTTCTCCAGTAATAAGGGCTGTTCATCAAAAAGAATGACATCGCCCCATTTGTAAGGAAATGGACTTGGAAAAAAACATATTAAGTGAAGTAAGCCAGACCCAAAGGAACATAGGCTCCATGGTTTTTCTCATTTGTAATAATTAGTACACATCTAGGACTCTCCTTGCAGTGGATCACAATAGCTCTAAACCTAGATACATGAGGTCATATAGGATGAGACTAAATAGAAGGATCTCTAGGATATGGAAACAAGAGCTTTGTCTTGTGTGATTGTTGTTCTTAATGCACTGTTATTTTTCTTCTCTTTTCTTGCCCTTTAATTAATCTCATATTTTACTGTATCTGACGTTGTGACCTGGTATATTGTATGTATATTTATTTGTTTATGTGAAATAGGAAAGGGAAGGGGGAAAACAAGACGATTGGGAGGGGATGGAGGAGGGAAGTGGGGACAAAACCATGAGAAGGGGTGTCAATGTGTGAGAAATAATGTACCTAGTACCTGATGAATGTAACTGTAACCCTTCTGTACATTATTTCTACAACAAAAAAATCATAACAAAAAAGAAATAAGGGCTGTGGTGTGCTCATTTGAACTGAGTCCAGACTTGATTCCTGTCTCTCTCCCTGTTGTCTTGACTGTCTAATTCTGATGCAACCTGAATTTGTAAGACCAAAGAAATCAAAGAAATGTAGGAGTTGTGTTTTATTCTCTGTCTCCCTATATTTTGGTGATAGTTTTTTTTTTGGGGGGGGGATACTGAATTGACTTGCGGTTTTCCTCATAAAGAAAGAAAATGCTACAAGGCATAGTATAAAAATCCAAAAGAGTTATATAAATTATTGTTTATCAATTCCAATACTTTTGCAGACTTTTTAAAGAAGAATACTTCACAGATCATGAGATATGGTATTTCTGAATAAAGTGTGTTGTTATTAATAGATCTCTGAGGTGGAATGAGTTTTGACATCTGGCTAGGAGTTGATCATGAAATCTATGAGTCATCAATTCTCTTCCTAGAATAGAATTGGTGTTCAATAAAAGATCATCACTCATCCTTCAGCACATTCTCCTGGAATAGGAAAAGAAACTTATTAATGAAACAGATTCATATTCCGCAGTATGAAATCACTAAACTATCTTTGCCAAATGAATATATACTTTTTTCAAATATAGTGCCTAAAGAATCCTGAAGTTTTTACTAAGGGCAGGATGGAAAGAGCCTTCGTCAGGTCATAAAGCTCAAGAGGCTGAAAGGACCATGCTAGGTGCTGTTTATGGAATCTCTGTCTCCCCTATGATAACCTGATGACAGAGAGAGCCTGAAAGAACATTCACCATGAGATGCCTCTGCATATGTTTTCAATTCCTCCTTACGTGCAAAAGGAATAGGTTCATTGCAAGGAGATATGGCTCCTAAAATCCTTATCAACTTTTTACATTAGAAATATCATGGGTAAGAATTCAAAATGAATGCAGAGTTGATTGAGGAGCTAGCACTACAGCCGCAGAAGAGGCTGTGTCTTGAGATGTGTGTACTTAGGCAGAGCCTCAAACTTTTCCCTCAGGAAACTGTTACATCTCTGCTTATGGAAAACTTTCTACACAAACACTCAAGCATCACTGGGCCTTGTGGGTCTACTCTTCCCCCTGCTTAAGACTGAAATACAGAAAATGGGAATTCAAAAATGTTTCTTATTATTTGCTTTGCCATTACATTTTATAGAGCAGAATATTTAAAAATACAGTTAAGTGGGCCAGGAGTTTGGCCTAGTGGTAAAGAGTTTGCCTAGCATGCACCGAGACTGGAGTTTGATTCCTCGGTACCATATACGTAGAAAAAAGCCAGAGTGGTGCTGTGGCCTAAGCGGCAGCGCTCTAACCCTGAGAAAGCCCAAGGACAGTGCTCAGGCTCAAGGCCCAGGACTGGCAAAAAATCCAGTTAAGTGATACAAACGGCAAAATTTAGAGTTGCTTATTATCATTGGGTTGACTCACATCTCATAAACCATTGAAGTAATGCTTTATTGTGGACTTCAAATGTTGCTGAATTTAATAATGTTATGTCACTTACTATACATGAAATGATCTTTATTGAACAAATGATACCCAAATGCTCAATATTTGTACAATCTCTTAGCTACAATACATATACTTGGATCTCCCCTTTTAAAATAGAAATGAACAAATGCAGCCATAGCCCTTACTGGGCACCATATTGAAAATGAACCATATAACTTGTGGGTGGTGATGGGACAGAAAAAGGCTGGGAGAGAGAGGGGGAAGGAATGACACTGTCCTAAAAGAAATGTCCTCATTATCAGACTTCTGTGATGATAACCCCTCTGTGAACCAGCTTTAAAGTAACAGTTAAAAAAAGAGTTTCTAACTCATAGAAAGAATAAACAAAGGAGTTTGTGGAGACAGAATGTGAGTTTAGAGTCCAAGATATAGTAAATATGAAACACGTGCAAGTCCAGTTCTCTCATTCCACTGATTCTCGAAGCCTAAAGGTTGGGAAAATTTGAATAATTCATTCTTATAATATTATATTTTAAAAGATGTGATCAGATCAGTTTAATTACTGGAGCACATTACCTGGCATTTACTAGATTTTTAACATATTATTCTCACTTTTCTTACATGTGACCATAAAAAGGTTACCAAGGCAGAAGAATAAATATTTCTGATTTTCTCTAATTCCTCTACTTTTATGTTGTTTACATACAGTGATCAGTGAAAAGACAGGATTCGTGCTCTGAGTTCTTCTCGTCAGTCTCCATGTGCTGTCTGTCCATGGGGATTCTGACCAGGTCAATCTTTGGACAAGTTCAGGAAACACTGAATGTTTTATTTGTCCCCTTATTGGGCACAATTATTCATGTTAATGTGTTTACATTCTAGAAATTATCTTCATGTAGGAATGGCATGAATTGTTCAGCTTTGCACAGTAAGTGAGAAGGCTTATTATACTCAGATATATTATAATATTATTACATTGTGATAGATCTATTGTAATATTCTACTCTGATAGAGCTATTATAATAGTATTTCTCCCTGTTAGCTCAATTATAGCATTAGAGGCTACATCTAGAGTTCTTCCATGTCTAGTTTTCTATTCCATGTTGGGAAAGAAAACAGAGCTGCTTTCTTACTAGGTACCAGTGGCTCACAGCTGTAATCCTTGCTACTCAGGAGGTTGAGATCTGAAGTAGATGGTTCAAAGCCACAGGAAACTCTTGATTCCAATTGGTCTGGTCCACGCAGTCCTGGGGGCTGCATCTGCCTTCCTGAGGTCTCTGGGGCTGTGGGTCAAAGTCACAGAGTTCACAGGTAACCATTTCACTATGCTATGGTCTTCACAGGTAAGCGGACCTGATGTGGAAACACCTCTGGTCTCAGTTTTATGGTGGCAGTGAGAGATCCTTCCCCAGAAGTAAGTAAAGCAGAAAAAATTGGAGGAGCAGTTGGCCTGACACAAGAGGTAGAGATCCAGCTCAGTAAGGGGTAGGCTCTTATCGGAACCCTGGTAATTCTAAAAAAAGAGAAGAGAATTCTTCAATTATTCTCTGTGAATTAATTGAATAAGTTAAAGAATTTACAAAGGGGACGATATAATCGAAACTGACAGTTTGATGACTAAAGTATCATACAAGGGTTTGTAATACACTAGAAGAAATTATTTTAATGAATAAGTAACTTCAAGCATGTTTCTAAAATGATGTTAAATATTTTATAATAAAGGCATTTCTTTGGGGATTTCTCTTCCTATCTGCATAATAATGAACACAAAAGTACTTGTAAGTGCAATGACTGTAAAAGCAACTTAGAAGTATGGTTTTATTTATTATTTATATTTATACCCTTCACTTGAAAGCTGTTTCTGACTTCTACCTTCCTCACATAAGGGGTAATAAATACTTTTTAAAACAGGAGCCAAGGGCTCGGGATTGTGGCCTAGTGGTAGTGTGCTTGCCTATAGCATGCATGAATCCCTGAGTTTGATTCCTTGGTACCACATATACAGAAAAGGCTACAAGTGGTTCTGTGGCTCAAGTGGTAGAGCGCTAGCCTTGGGAAAGCCAGGATTGTGCCAGGTCCTGAGTTCAAGCCCCAGGACTGGCAAAACAAACAAACAAACAAGGAACAGGAGCCAGGCATAGTGGCACATTCCTGTAATCCTAGCATAAAGAAGTCAGAAGCAAAATAATCATGCATTTATTGTGAGCTTCACCTGCAGAATGAAAACCTGTTTTAAAACAAAAGCATAAGCATAAACAAAATATACACAATAATTTTTTTACTTATCCATCAGGAAGAATGATATTGTACCACTTGTAAAGAAATGGAAAGACCTGAAAATATTGTTAAGGGGTGAGTGTAGTCAAGAATTCAATGTACACCCTCAAAATGAAGAAGAGTAAGGGTGGAATGGGGAGGGAGGGTTGAGCGGGATGTTGAGAGTAGTGGCCTTGATCGAGAGGCACTGTGCTCATAAACTGCCTTTTAAGTGGAAATGCCTTAGGGATAATAATAAAAATGAAAAGATACATATTATATATAATAGTATATATATATATATATATATTACTTGAAATCCCTCTCCCTTCCTCCCTCCCTCCCTCCTCCTCTCTCTCTCTCTCTCTCTGAGCAGTAATGGAATATGAGCGCAAATATCTACACTTCTTAGGCAGTTGTTCAACCATGTGAACCATGATTCCCACTTCTTTCAATGTTTTATTTCCAAGTTGGGGTCTCTCTTTTTCCCCAGGATGGCCTGGAAATCCATGCTCTTCTCTGTGCTTCCCTCTGCTGGCATGCACCCCACACCTATCTTTGGTGCAAATGGAGTGGGTGAACTTTCACAGCATCTGTCCATTTCCTCTAGGATTATGGGTTTGAGCTATTGTGCAGGATAACCTACACTGGCCAGGATCCTCTCCACACATCACAGGTTGAATTTAACCCTCCTTGTTTACTTTATAAGCCACAGTCTGTTCAGACCGCCATGTCTATATGCATAGCACCGGTGTCAATGTGCCTGTCTGTTGTAAATAACTCAGACACTGTGAGCATCTCCCTTATGTGTCCAGAACTCTTCCGGTACAGCTACATGCAGGGCAGAGGATGTTGGAGATGGAGTAAGCATGGCACACAGGGAAGGAGAGGAGGCAGTTGCTGTGACTGGACCCCGCCCTGATCCCATCACCCTCCCCACCATTCCCCCCAAGCTGAACCTTCTTCCCCTGCACTGCCCAAGGCACATCCAACACCATTCCTGAGAGTCACAGTTCTCAACAGTGGGGTAGTATTGAACACAGAGAGGCAAGCCTTCCTGCAAATCGGGTTCTTTTTAACTTTAATCTTCCAAATATATAGAACAGAAACATCTGTTTGTCTGTCTGTCTGTCTGTCTGTCTGTCTGTCTGTCTATCTATCTATCTAAAATATATAGTATATATTATATAAGAAAAATCAAGTGCAATTTGGATTCCACCAAGGGTACTCTCAAGGTAAGTGAATGTACATAATGACATCATAAAGGCAGTAATAACATTTTGAGTAATTGACTCAAACAATAGTAGTAAAAATAAGTTCATCTTTTGCAAACATGTTTTAAATTCTTAAAATGATGTTGGTGAAAATGTAGTTTTCTATGCTTTGGATAATCCTCAAGAATTTGTCATTTTAAATAATTTAAAATGTGGTTGTGTGTTGGGACCTTTTGTCGACAGTGTGTGCCTTTCTGTACCAATCTTCTGAACAGTCTCTTGCTAACACAGAATTCATCTCTGTTAATGTTGTTGAATATTGTGACAGATTTGTTTCCATTCAGTAATTATTATTACAACAATATTCAAAGAAACTTTTGCTGACATAAGAGAATTTCTATGAGGAAAATGGTCTCTGAAGATGGCATCCAATCTCTACCTCTCTCCAAAAGCCATGCTAGAATAATAGGTAAATTGAGTGACATTATATACAAAGTTTTATGAAACAAAATGAGAATCTCATTTATATTCTCATAGAAAACAAACTAATGAAGAGTAAATGTAACTAAAGAGCTTAAATATGTATACCCTGAAATCTATAACACATGGATGACAGATATTCAATGTGATCATTAATTTTTAAAATGTCCACTCCACATAAAGTAATATGTAAATTCACTTGCAAACTACATAAAGAAAACATTTACATTTTCACAGTAATCTTTCCTGTTTTTGTTTTTTGATTGTTAGAACTGATGTTTGAACTTGTGGTCTATAGATTGAAGAAGGTCTTTGCTCAGCTGCCCCTCCTCCAGCTCTGCTTTTCACTGGACTCTTGTGGAACTTATATCCTTGATCCTCTGAATCTCAGCCTCCAGAGCCCTCACAAAAACAGCTTTCCAGCCAGTGTCTGCAGCCTGCATTTCCTGCCCCTGGCGCCAAGCACACTTTTAACAGACTTCGGAAATCTTCAACTCCTGATGCTTTGGGAGTTTGACATTCAATTCATCATACAGATTTATAATATACTCCACTGAAGTTGTTTCATATGCACATCTTTCATCTTCTTGGCCTATGTGCATAAACATTAGATCCCTTATTCCTTAATCTCAATTAATTTATTCCATGGCCATACAGAATTTTGTGCTTGTGGTTTTCAACTCATAAGCATTATTACAACATGGTGGATTACTAGTAATTAGTTGTCTATTGAGAATAATTTATATACAGCAAATGCTCATAAGGAAATGTTGGCTTCCCACAAGAAACTTTTCTGCATGGAAGGTTTTACTTGTTCGTGTGAACCACTGGTTTTACAATTGAGCCTCGTTTTTCCAACCTCGAAGATCTTTGTGTTTATATCAGCGTGGGGAGATCGGCAGTGAAATCACACTGTTAAAACCAAGACCCAGCAATAAATCTGAAGTACTTAATTTGTCAAATAAAAACAGCATTTAACCTATAAAAACACAGCTAAACAAAGATGAATTTGACTTGTTGTGAAGAACCTTCTTGGAGACAGAAAAGCGATTGTGATGTTTAGTCAGCATTGAAATAGAAATGATTTATGGGAATATTCCAGAAACAATCAAATAAAAGCCTAGCCTCGATAAAAATGTACAATTAAAAGTGGCAGACACAGCAGCCCACACCCACAGTTTTCAGCTACTTGGATTGGAGGACCAGGCGAGCAGAGCTCTTCTTAGCGAGAAGTCATTTTAGCAAACCAGCCAGTCCAGCAGCTCATGCCTTTCACATATCCCTCAAGCTTGATATTCTGATACATATTATTAGTATATATGTGTTCACTTATTTATATAATATAAATTATTACATATGGCATATGATGCTATTATTAACAATATAGTTACTGACTTGTGTCCTATAATGTATATTATGGTTATATTATGTATATAATGGTGTATATAATATGTGGTATGCAGCATATTATACATAATATAGTATAGTAGTATATTTTATAAATTAATATATTACTAATTATACTATATCATGTAAAACATTATACTGTTTCATTATAATAGTTCATATATCATATATTTATATATTAAATGCATATATTAAAATAAAACATACTTGGGGCCAGAGTTTGGCCTAGTTTGGCCTAGAGTGCTTACCTAGAATGCATGAAGACTCAGGTTCGATTCCTTGGTACCACATACATAGAAAAAAAAGCTGGAAGTTGTGCTGTGGTTCAAGTGGTAGAGCTCTAGCCTTGAGGAAAGCCCAAGGACATTGTTAAGGCCCTGAGGTCAAGCCCAGGACTGGCAATAAATAAATAAATAAATAAATAAATAAGCTTATATTTATAATAATATACTACATCTATCCTATATCAATACTTTTACTTATGTATGGGGTTAATATATTAATATATTTTAATACATTAGTGTGTTAATATCATATGGTTGTATGGAATGTTAATGTTATAATTAATAGTATATTTAGCAAATGCATTGAATGTAATTGGTACATTTATAAACATATTAATACTTATTAGCCTGTTATTTCATATATATGGTGGCCCATATCAATTTTTTCCTCTACCAACCATCATTATTTCTTTCTTTTAATTACTTTTGCAAGGTAGTAAGTACATCACTTCTTGGACTTTCTTTCGAGATCTCCATGTCTTATCTTTCCTTTACAATTTGTTGTAAACTTCTGGACTCAATATGTTATGAGAAATTCTTACGTAAATAATTTTTTTTGCAAAATATTGAAACATTTCACTCAATCCAGTCACCTTGATGAAGAACATATCTTTTTCCTGACACTGGAGCTGGTACTTGAATTATGCGATGCTTTCAGCACTTTTTTTTGTTTTGTTTTGTCAGTCCTGGGACTTGAGCTCAGGCCCTGGGCACTGTCCTTGGACACATTTTGCTCAAGGCTAGCACTGTGCCACTTGCACCTCAGAGCCACTTCTGTTTTTTTCTGTGTATGTGGTTCTGAGGAATGGAACCCAGGGCTTTGGGCATGCTCGGTGAGCACTCTACCACTAGGCCACACTCCTGGTCCATTTTCAGCTTTTTAATGTTTCCACAGCTTTTTTGTCCTGGCCTGTTTCAAGCTATGATCCTCAGATCTCATTCTTCTGATTCGTTAGGATTAGAGGCGTGAGCCATGGGTGCCTGGTTGAAATGTAATATCTGAAACTAGATCATAAAGTCATTCAGGGGGCCAGGAGTTTGGCCTAGTGGTAGAGTGCTTGCCTAGCATGCACGAAGACCCGGGTTCAATTCCTCGGTACCCCACATACATAGCAAAAAGCTGGAAGTGGTGCTGAGGCTCAAGTGGTAGAGCTCTAGCCTTCAGAAAGTCCAAGGACAGTGCTCAGGCCCTGAGCCCAAGCCCAGGACTGGCAAAAAAAAAAGTCATTCACATACATTCTTGCAGCACCCTTGATCTGAAAACTCTAGATAATCTGAACTTCACTGTCTAAAGTTGGAAGTACCTAGTGCTTAGTGGATGATCATCTGATCCCACTGACCACCACCATTCTCCAGGACTATAAAGTCCTGTCTGGGCCCTTACACGGATAGGCCACTATTCTCATCCTTCATTCAGAGGCTCAAATTCCTTCCCAAAACTGGCCCTCAACAAGGCTAAGAGTTGAGAATGGTCAAGATCTTTACCACAGGAAATCAGAGCTCAGCTCGTGTCCACTGAGTCCAGTAGAACTAGCTTGAATGTGTTACTCATTTTATCAGATCATTGATTCACTCTTAGCAGAGTGAAGACATCTAATCTACAAAGTAAACTCTAATTACTTAATTTAATCGCTGTCATCAATCTGAAGACATTTTTTCCATGTTCCTTTCTCCCTTTCCCTCCATTTTCCTCTGAGATGTGGAGAATCTAAGTTTGCATCCTAACTTCTATGGTTTAAGTTAATTCCTCCTGGGGTTAAGACCTCAGTCCTGCTCTTGCAATGAACAAGTATTTCCACAGTTTTATCCAATTGGAGCCACAACAGATCCAGAAAAATGAGCCATAGGAAACAGAAGGCCAGAGATTCAAGGATAAGCATTGTATCCACAGTGGCTTGTTTTAAGGCATGTGAACACTATTTTCTGGTCACCATATTTCATAATAAGAAAAGAGGCAAAGGTGCTGGTGTGGGGAAGACAGAGCTCTCTCTCCTCTCCTTGTTTTCTTGGAAACTGAGCAAGCACATTTTTAAAAAGACACCCACCCAGAGGATGAATCATCAAACTCAGAAAATAAGTTCTCTGGCATGACAAATATTTATAAGGGATTAGCCCAAAGACAGACATTGTGTTTTGTTGGTTTTGTCTTATTTCATGTTTGTGCGTGCATGTGTGTGCATGCCATCACTGGGGTTTGAACTCAGAGTGTCGAGGTTTCGCTTGACCTTTCTGCTCCAGGATGGAGCTCTGCCACTAGAGCCACTGCTCCAACCCTGCTCTTCGGTGATTCACTGAAGACGGAAGAGTCTCATAGCCTTTCCTATCTAGTCTGGCTTGGAACCTTGGTTCTCAGAGCGCAGCCTCCTGAGTAGCTAAGTATTACCGTTGTGGGCCACCAGCATTCTGGCTGACCTACTTTTGGAACATAGGAGCCCATTTTCTTTCTGATGGATATTTTCCTCTGAAATATATTGAGCTAGCTTAATGAAGGAAGAAAGATGGTCTCTGGGTAGCAGGGAAAAATGGGAAGATTGCATGATGTGAGATGACATAAAGGACTTTTGGCAAATTATTGTGTATAACACATGACACACTATGCACAGATTGTGCTGTGCAATGCACAACACCATCACAAATATCCAGAACCATTGAAGACAAAGCCGTCATGACACACCCCAGCCACACACCACCGGATGAAGAGACAAGAAAGTGAACAGACATGAACTGGGAAAGGAAAGTGAAGAGAGACTAAATTATATGATGACTATAGAACATAAAACAATAGTAAAACACAATTTCCGAATTTTTCATCATTGTGCCAGTGACATATGTGGAGAAATACTAAGGTTAGACAGCATTTCTTGTCTAATACCCTAATTTTTCATTCGTAAACTATATGAATTCAGCCAACTGGCAACTTAAAGGGCCTGGTCTCAGGAGCAGAGGGAGGCACAGGAAAGGCGTATTTGGGAATGCAGCCGCTCCGCTGAGTCATTGGTTTGCTTTGTTGCCTTCGGCTATTCGGGTAGGAAGCAGCCTCAGTGCATCGCTCTCAGAGCAGAGCAGCCGGGAACGGTGGACGGCCAGGAGACAGTCTCCATTTCTTGGGTTTGGATATTTTCTGTTGTTTTGCCAGCTGTTGATCTCTGGTTTACACACTGGGATGAGAAGTCACAGGAGCCATACTGTCTTTCCTTCCCTTTGCCTAGGCTCATATTCTCTCCGGACTGGGCAGGTGTTTTCCAGAGGTTCCCGGATCTGTGAGCAGGCTGTGTGCTGCCCTGGTGCTCCACGAGACCCGCTGTGCATCCATAGCCTCTGCGCCGTCCATGTGCGCCACGGTGCCCGCGCGTCCCAGGTTCCCTAGTGGACGCTCATGGCAGCAGCGTGGAGGTGCAAGGGGACAGCAGATGGCCGCCCCTGTGCGGCAGTCCGGCTGGGAGTCTCAGTCCACAGAGCACTGAAATCTTCCTGCATGTCTAAGTCCAGCAGTGTCCGCTTCCTGAAGTTTGGTGGAGCAGCTTCCATAGACTAGGGGTAGGGGAGGGCCTGTACCCTCGAAGGGTCACCCCTTTCCTCAGAATCAAGTGCCGCCTTTGACTCTGCCGGCTAATCTTTGTTGGGTATCTTGTTTTGGAGCTGTGAGTGTAATTCTTCCTGACTAAGCTCACGAGGTCAGGGTCAGGTTCCGGGGAAGAACTTTGGGATGATTTCACGCCTGACCACAGTGCAGATTCTGCCGGGAGACTCACTTTCTAGATGACAGATGTTTAGGTCCTGTTTTCCTTAATCCAACTCACCATTGTCTTTTTTTTTACTTTTTTATTGTAATTAATAAAAGGGTTACATGAGATTTGCCAGATAGAAGGTGCATTAATTCACATACATTGATACCCTTTCACATGTCTTGGTACTCTTTACCCTCACCCCCACCACCCCACCCGTCTTGATTTTCCCCCTTCCCTATCAAATTTCAAATATCCAAATACAAATAAATTCAATATATCAGATAACAAAGTGAGATACTGTAACAATATGAGATACCCAAGGGACAGCAAAGGAGATGAGAGATAACATAGTACATTAAGGACAACAATCATTCATTATATGGTTTTTGTTTCAATATCCTGGAGGTCCTTTCAATTAGCTTCATACTATATGGCCTTATGTATCTAGGTTTTGCTCTATTGCAGATCTCTGCTAGGAGAGCCCAAGGTTTCTACTGATTATGACAAATGAGGGAAACCATTGAGCCTAAGTTCCTTTGAGTCTGGCTTACTTCACTAATATGATTTTTTTCTAAGTCTTTCCATTTCCTAACAAATGGGTCGATGTCGTTTTTTTTCTGACAGCAGCATAGAATTCCATTGTGTACAAATACCACAACTTGTTGATCCACTCATCAACTGAGGGACATCTAGGTTGGTTCCATATCTTTGCTATTCACCATTGTCTTTTGAGTTAGAGGAGTAACCTTATGGGCAGCGTGCTATTAAGAAGAGTTTTGCATTAATTCTTGACTTCTTTGTACTTGATTCCTATTCTTCATTTGCTTATTTAATGTCCTCATGATACATTTTCTCCCATATTTTCATATTTTGGGTTTATCATTCTTTTCTATGTATAGGGTTGTTTTGAGCATCTTTTTTACCTTTTTATTTTTATATTTTGTCAGTCGTGAGGCTGACTCGGAGCCACGAGTTGTTCCTGAGCTTTTTTGTTCAAGACTAGTGTCCTACTACTTTGAGCCATTGCTTAACTTCCTTTTTTTTTTTGGTATTTTATTTGGAGCCAAGAGTATCTTGAACTTTCTTGATCAGGCTGGCTTCAAACTGTCACCCTCAGATGTTAGCCTCCTGAGTAAGAGACATGAGCCGTAGATGCACAAGTCTGAGTAGAATATTTAATTTTCTTAAAAATATTTTTGGTCAGTGTTTGTGTTTAAACTCTGGTCCTAGTGCTGTCCCTGAGCTTCTTTTTTGCTCAAAGCAAGCACTCTACCAAAGCACTGCTTCCAGCTTTTCTGAGTAGTTTATTGGAGATAAGAGCCTCACAAAAGTTCCTGCAGTGCCTGGCTTCCAACCATGATCCTCAGAACTCAGAATCGTGAGTAGCTAGAATTACAAGCATGAGCGGGTATCTTTTTAAATACTACTTTAGTGGTCATTAATTGGTGTAGGTTTTACTCAGCATTAAAAATTTTGTATCTCTCTTTTAGCTATAAGCGATAACTTGTTCCAGCATTTTGAATACAGCACTCCATGCCTTGCTTTTATCATTTCTACTGAAAAGTCAGCTATTTGGTTGATGGGCTTGCTTCTGTAGGTTAATGGGCACTTCTCAATTAAAAGTTACAATGTTCTTTTGTTTTAACTACAGTATGCAAGGAGAACTTCTGTTCAAACTTATGTTTGCTGCCCTGAAATACTATATGAAAACCTTTCTCACGGTGTGAGAAGGATTCTACATCAATCCTAAAAAAATAATAAATTTCATGTAAAACTTTGAACAGAACGGTTGATGGTGTGACTCAGTTGGTAGAATGCTGGCCAATGTGCAAAAGAAGTGGTACTGACAAAAGAATATCAATGTAAAATCATAGATCTCAACAGTAGAGAATTACAAAAGAATTTTGGTGATCCTCCCATCTTTCTAGTTCCTATTATATTACTGGACTAGAATGCCATCAGTCCTCCCAAAATTTGTCAGTGAGTATTGGAGATTACAGAGAAAAAAATGAGACTCATCTCCAAATCAGCCATCTTACAGTGATCTCATTTCCACGCTGGAGTTTGGAAATTGTACATCAGACAGAATTTCTTTGTGAGGAAGGTATACATGTCGCCCTCCACAATTGCCTGTGAAATTCTCTGACTGGAACTCCTTGAGAGTCTAAGGAATCAATAGGGACTCACACTTAATGGGTCACAGCTCTAAATAAACAAGTAAGGCATGACTCTCCCTGCTCATAGAACAGGAACTCTGCCAGCATTGTGGTGAATAATTTCCTGGCTATCGAGGATTTGGACAGGAATATTCCTAAACTAGAATATCTCTACAGATGCCCCAAACTAATTCACATCTGACAGACAACTGTGGACTGCTTAGTTAGAAATCTAACTTCTTCTTCATGCATGTGTTTATAGACAATTGCCAATAATAGTCATAAGGAGATAATTGTGAAACTGCTTCAGATATACTCATTAAATACTTGAGAACTATGTGCAATATTGTTTTAAAAAAGTATATCAGGGCCGGGAGTTTGGCCTAGTGGTTAAAGTGCTTGCCTAGCATGCATGAAGACCCGGGTTCGATTCCTCGGTACCACATACATAGAAAAAAGCCAGAAGTGGAGCTGAAGCTCAAGTGGTAGAGATCTAGCCTTGAGAAAGTCCAAGGACAGTGCTCAAGCCCTGAGCTCAAGCCCAGGACTGGGAAAAAAAAGTATATCATAGTGACTAAAGAACAGGTGAAAGTTCATTGAACTAAAGTTTTTTGTTGGTAATGGTGCTTGAACTTGGGATCTCAGTGCTATTTTTAAGGTCTTCAGCTCAAGGTTAGCACTACTAGACTTTACTGGAGATAAGAGTCTCATGGGCCTATGCCAGTGACTCATACCTGTAATCTTAGCTAATCAGGAGTCTGAGATCTGAGAATTGTGGTTCAAAGCCATCCCGGGTATGAAGGTCCATGAGATTCTTATGTCCAGTTAACCACCAGAAAATTGGAAGTGGTGCTGTGGTTCGAGGGGCAAGGCCATAGCCTTGGAGCTCAGGAACAACACCCAGGCCCAGAGTTCATGTCCCACAACTGATCCAAAAAAAAGTCTCATGGACTTTTCTGCCCAGGTTCTGGGCTGGCTTTGAAACATGATTCTCAAATCTCTGCCTCTTGAGTAGCTAGGATGACAAGCCTGAGCCACTGGTTCCTAAATGAAATAATATTTTTAGAATGATGGTCATTTATGTGGTACTAAATTGTCAAGACCACCTGCAGTGTTCTGAAGGAATGTATCTCCTTTAAGATGTTCAGCTTGCAAGTAAATTTTGAATGAATAATGGTTGATCTTAAGTTTGTCAAGTTTGCTTCTTAAATATGGTCATTGCTGTAAGAGTCATCTACTTTTACTGCAGAACACATTTTAGTAGAAAATTTGACCTGAAGACACTTTATTTCAATGTTAAATCAAGGTGATTTATTCATTGGTTGTAGAATATCTCAAGAATTAACTGGGTTAATGTTCTGACCTCATATATAAACCCAAGGATGGAATCATAGCATATTAAAAGCACAGAGAGTTAGTATCTTGGCCTTTGATTTCCAGAACTACAGTATAACGTTTAGTATAGGTAAGGTAATGCATAAAATCACTGACAGCCTAATAAAGTATCTATGGAGGGAAGGAAAGCAGGGGTTCCATCTTTTCTCACCCTTCACTTGGGTCACAGCCAATATCTCCACAACCAAGACAGACCCATGGCAGAAAACATCACAGGGACATTTAGTCCAATTTTATGAGACATGAAAGTCTTCAGAATGCAGAATTGAAGGCCCCACATGGGTTCCTGGGGTTAGCAAAATATGGACAGCCAGGAAGAAATATGTTGGACACCAGTAGCCAGACAATTCGTAATGGGCAGTGGGAACCCAGCAAGCCCTTCTTGCTTCTTTGCTTCAGCTCCGCATTTTGGAAAATGGGTTGTGGTTTTAATGATCCATAATGGAATCCTGGGTTCTTCAATTGCTGTGGCAAAATGCCAAGGGAGAAGCTAGGAGCGGTGGCTCATACCTGTAATCCTAGCTACACAGGAGGCTGAGATCTGAGGATCTTGGTTAAAAGCCAGCTCAGACACTAAACTCCGTAAGACTCTTATCTCCAATTAACAACTAAAAAACAGGAAGTGAGCTGTAGACCTCATAGACAGTGCCCCCAGGCCCAGAGTTCAACCCCACAACTGACAAAAAAAAAAGTTCTGAATGAGGATGGCAGATGGCTCAAGGGAAATCTGGCTGCAGAGGCTACTCCCAGGCCTGTGCTTCTCAGCTTTGACACTGGAACCCCAAATATGTCTCCAGCTGTTGTATAATACCACACCTGTCCATCCAAGAATGCATTGGTCACAAGCTACTTAAAATGCAGATACTAGAATGAATGTTATTTTTCTTACTTCTGTAAGCAAATTGTGCCCCAAAAATGCAAGCTATATTTAATTATCATTTTCTTTCTTTCTTACTTACTTACTTTTCTTAATTTTTTTTGCCAGCCCTGGGCTTGAGCTCAGGACCTGAGCACTGTTCCTGGGCTTTCTCAAGGCTAGAGCTCTACCACTTGAGACTCAGCACCACTTCCAGCTTTATTCTATGTATGTGGTCCTGAGGAATCGAACCCCGGTCTTCATGCATGCTAGGCAAGCACTCTACCACTAGGCCAAACCCCAGGCCCTTACTTTCTTTTTTTTAAAAAAAAATTTTCAGTAGTACTAGGGGTAGAACATGGGGCCCTTTGCCAATAGAATCACACTTTTGGTTTTTGAATTTTGAAAATCTCTTCAATTGACAAGATTTAGTTTAATTGTTTGCCTTTGTTGCATTTCTCTATCTACCTACCTATTTGGGAGAAAAGGTCTAACTTAGTCTCTTAGACTAGCTTAATTTTCCTCCTCCTGACTCAGCCTTCTGACAGTTGGGATGCTACGCTTGCATTCTCACACCTGGTCAGAAAGTCTGCCAAATTTTAGAACTACTGGACGATGCCATTGATACCGCTTGCAATTTTAATAGCATTGTATGAAGATAGTTTTGGATAAGAGATTTTATATCCTCCATTTTTGTTAAATGACTATTTAAAACTAAATGAAAGAATATAGAAAGTACAGTGTTTAATCCCTGCACATACATACACCTACACAGATAACTGCCTCCACACATTTCTTGGTTTCAGGTCTTTAATAAAATAATAAACTCTATCACTGATCTTGGTGTAGTTTTCAAATGATCTGGATGGTTATCTGTTTTCGAACACATCACTAACATAATGTCTGGTGAATCAGAATAAGTGATACTATTGCGCACATGGTTGGAAGCCGTGGTAAATGCAGCAGGGTAGGGAGTGCATGGCAGGGTGAGCCTGGTTCCCAAGTGACCATGATTCACACCTATGGCTTTGCATTTGCAGCAGACATGCACGGGCATCTGCCCTTCCCTGAACCAAGCGATTGTCCATTTGGACATGCCCCCAAGATCCTGCTGGTGAGACCGAGCTTGGTTCTCTGTGGATCCATGGCAGCTGGACTTGGACATTGCTTCAGGAAAGCCTCAGGAAGTATATTACAGTGTTCTCAGGACTATCTGAAGTCAAGACCAGATGGCACACATACACACACATGTGCTCACATGCACATACTCACATATGCACACACACGCACGTGCACACACACATTTCTCCACTTCATCACCAAGGACTGCAGGCTCACCAGTTGCTAGCCATGCAGACAGAATTAAAGCAGCATTCTGATGTTGGTCTGATGCAGGTCTCCACAGGCCCCTGCAGTGTTGATTTTCATGAAAGCATGGGTATTCTGTACATTTGTGCACATATGTGTGCACATGTCACACAAGAAATCTGCATACACATCATATGCATTACATGTTTGTACACATTCTACATGTATTCATCCACACATGCAGTCATGGCATGCCTTTCTTCACATTCACTTAGTAAATCTTTTGCATTCATTTAGCAATCAGGTTTGATGGTGATAAAGAGGGAAAAATTAGATTGTATGGTTGATTTCAAATTTTGCATACTAACACCAATTAGATCCTGGAGACTCACTTTGTAACCCAAGGCAATTGGTTTAGGCTGTATTTGATCTCCAGTGAGGACATCTCCCTTTTCCTCTTAGTTAGGGGAAATGACATATTCCTTCCTTTTAATCGGGTTCTTTTCCAGCTAAGCTGAGCTCCCTGTCGCAGTTGCTGGATGCGGAGTGATCATAATACCTCCATCAGGTACTGGTCATGCCCTGCTGACCACTCACTGCTGGACATCTGAATGGAAGCACCATTCTCAGAGGAGAATTCTGAAAGGACTGTTTCCCCAAAATTCAACTATGATATTAAGAACGTACACCATTTCAGGACAAATATCCCATTTTGAATTAAAGTAAAATATGTGAATGAAAATGGCAGCAAGAGTGTCAAAAATTTATCTTTTTGAAACCACACACATGCATCTATATGTGGATTTATGTATGAAAGAAAAGATCATATCACTGGGCATGTTATTACCTCCACCAGAAGGTTTCTCTGTTTTGGTGTACTGGGATTAGTTCAAGCTGTGGGAATGGATTTCACCAAACCCTGGTGTTCTCCGTGTTGACCCAGTGGCAGTCATTGCCAAATGCCATGGTTATAGAATTTCCTTAGCTACCCAGAAGTGTTTGCTCTTCCAGCTGTGATACTCCTGGGAGTCTAGAGCAAGGCAAATCTCAGGGTCTGAAGTGTGTGCTTCTGTCCCAGCAGTGGCTGGCGGCCACTGTGGGATGACCCACACTTGCACACAGGGCCCCACAGCATCTCCCAGCTTCTCCATTCCATCTGCTTTCTAGTCATGTTCTCGATCCTGTGATGACTGACTCTCTGCTCTTTCTGCCATGAACATGCTTATGTAAATTAATTCCTATCAGCAAATCCTCACCCAGTCCAACATTACAAATTAACAAACTATTGAAACCTTTCAGAGCATAGCACTTCTTCTTTTGATTCCTATACTCTAATATGATTTCTCCAGTCTTCTAGCATTAAATTACTTCAAATGTTAACACTTCTGTGTGCCTAAAGGCCAACACATGTCAATTCATTATGGTTTATATTATTACTAAGTTATATTATTACTTCTAACAGTTAATATATATCTTCAAACAAATCCTGAGGATTCTGGGTGAACTACTCCTAATTAGCAGATATTATGTATTGTGATATGACTGTTTACTCAAGCCCCTGTCCCATGTGAACTGAAAATAATACTGCTAGTATTTCAGATGTACTATTCAAAGTGTTAGCAACCAGAGTATGAGCTAGAGTAGCAATAATTCTAACAGGATGTCAAGAAAAATAATATACACTTTCTGATGGAGAAAACTAAAGTAAATATGATCACATTCTTTTTAGAATATGAAGGTATATTTTAAAATATAGCCTCGGGATCTAGAGGCTCTTGTCTATAGCCTTAGCTACTCAGGAGGCTGAGATATGAGAAATGTGGTTCAGGCTAAGCAGACATAACCAAGTGACTCCTATCTCTAATTAATCTTCAAGAAGCCAGAACTGGAGGTGTGACTTGAGGACTAGAACTCCAGTCCCGAGGAAAAGGCTGAGCCAGGGTGCAAGCTCTGAAGCTGAACCTCCACCTCCATTACTGGTATGCACACACAGACATACACACACAGACACACACACACAGACACATACACACAGACACACACACACTGCACACCCTGATGAAATAGTAATATATTGACAGAAATACTAAAGCAGCTCAGTTCTCTGTGTGATGAAGACAATGAAAAATGCAGTAAGCTATTACTATACCATACTAGGACTAAATGTCTGACACTAGTGACCCAAGCTGAGATCAGCTCTTAGGTATTGCTGTTCTGCCCTGTCTGACCCCAGCTGTGTCACACACACTTGATGGAGCAAACACGATACCTTTGGTTAGGGGCAGATACAGCCTTGTTCCCTAAGATCTAAGGAAGCTGTTCTGCGTGCTGAGAAGATTCCACTGGCACCTCTTCCCCAGCGTATGGTGATGGGGAGTGATGGTGCAGTTTAATCCACAATGTATTTGCCTTTATATGGAGCAAAACCTATTGGAACAGTGCTAAGGATATTCCCTCATCACAAAGACATTAATACGAGGGCCAGAGGTATATTCAAACTGAGCAGTAAGTGATTAGTGGGAACTAGAAGAAAGGCAGATGATCAGTGTCTGCCACAGGCCTAGAAACCAGAGGCCCAGGGATGGCCTAGTGGCAGGGCCCGGTGACTGAAGCTGGCTTCTTCACCACAGTGTCCGGGGGCTCTGCAGCCAGGTGCTGAATCCTGATGCTTTCTTCAGTGACAAGCCACACACATGGGAGTGATGCCATAACACTGTAAACCATTCCCATTGCCTAGGCAGCTTCTGTGGAACTTTTACCAGTTAACGAGCAAAAAGCTGATGGCAGAGGTGTGGCTCAAGTGGCAGAGCACTAACCGTTAGCAAGTGACAAGCAAGAGAACAAAGTTTTAAATTCCAGTCCCATTAACAGCTAAAGACAAAAGGGAATAAAAGATAAAAATTGCAGTAATTTGAGGTGTAGGAGAAAGGATGCAATTTAATAAATTTATTACAGGCTAAAGGAACCAACTTATTCTACCAGGCACAAACCACTCTGCTGTCTCTTAAAGTTCTTGTGGCTTAAGTCTCTTGTAGAATAGCCAAAACCCTAAAGTCTCAAGTGCTCTATAAAATAAATCTTTAATAAAAGATCTTTGCTTGTGGTGTAATTGTGTTGTTCTATGTTTATTATGTTTATATACACACACAATATTTTCTTATAACTTGAGTATCTGAACAGTGAGCTGCTATTTAGAATTCTAGCTAAGCTTAAGGGGACCTGTTTAGCTAAGCAGTGCTACATCCTACAAATACACCATACAGTCTGGGTTGTGTCTGCATTCTGATGTGTTTGTGTAATGTAGCTCCATTAGTATGTCATGAACTTTTTTGTATCGATGTTCATTGCAACAAAGATGTCTTTCATTTATTCTAAACCAACAAAAATTATAGGTACATAGTCACTAAATGGAAAATTTAATTTCCAGATGCCATGCTAGCTAGTTTTAACCATGTAATAGGATAAGCACAGGATATTTCACACTAGTGGCTACTATACTTACAAGAAGAGAATGATCCCTGTATGTGGGTGGGCAGGGGCATCCACAGGAAAATGTTCCCATTATTGTACTTAAATAATTTCAATGTATTTATTCATTTAGTTACAAGTGAGTTATACCTTTTTGAAACTTGAAAATGATAGTATTCTTATTTTTAATGATTTGTAAATGAGTTTCAAGAAATATCGGCTAACCATTTAATTTGAACTTGTTAAAGTTGCATATGGATTTATTATCAATAACCCCCCAGAGATTTAGAACTTCTTTTGAAAGAGCTTGACAGTTGAGTTTTCTAGATTACAAGAGGACAAAAAAGTACAGCAATAATAATTACTATTAGTAATGTAAGGTAAATATCATATTTAGTTTTCCCCTTCAGAAGAAGAGGATATGGCTTCCACAATACAGAGTGAATGGAGGCAAATATATCCAATGAAATCCCTTAACAAAGAAAGTAAATTCTGTGTGTGAACAGAGAAAATCTGGCTATCTTTTGAAAAGAATTATATTAACATTCAAAAAGAGAAGAAAACATATCTAGAAAAAAAGAGTAATTGAACTTCATGGGAACCTTTCAAGAGAGACAATGTTAACTGGGTATAAAGGCACACATGGTGAGCCCACGCTCATTTCATATGCAATCTTCACATTGTAATAGACTCTGAGTTCACCGTTGTGCTCCACCATGTGTATGTTCTTTTAGCAGAGCCAACTGGCTTGCCAAAGTCTTCAAGAATAAAAAAAATCCCTTTGATGGAGAAGAATACACAAATTTCTCTTTCAAAACATATATGATTAAACTGTAAACCTCAAAAACATTTCCTCAGCAGTGAATTAAAAACTTGTCTGTAGCATTCTAACATCTCCTTAAAGGCTTCAACACTAACTCCCCCACAAATTCTTAAACAACTAAAGGTGTTTTGATAAGGGAAATAAATCATTGTTGTTAGTGGCTTTGTGTTGAAAGTTTTCTTTTACCACCTGTGTAGGTATGATACCAGACTAGAGATACACCATAGGAAGTACATCTATCTGCAACTAAGGCAGGCTATGAGTGTACTCATCACAATGCATTTAATGCCTTCTCACAGTGAATCATGTCCCCAAAGCTCTCTCTCTCTCTCTGATGAATCGTGCCCTTCTTGTGTGTTTTCTTATAAGGGAGAGGTTCAAGTGGAAATAGTCTTATTTGATAAACAATAAAGAGGCACAAAATATAAGTTCCATAGAAATAAAATAGGAAGAAGAGATTAGTTGCAATAACTCAACCTTTCTATGCATTCTCCTAGATAATTTTTCATTCAAAACTGAGAAAAGACAAGGACATAATAAATTATACAGAACTCTTGGCATTCACACACAATGAGACCAGGAGACAAAGAGAAAGGCACCTGATCATACAAAATAATGCTTCTTGAAATAACCTCCAGCAAACGGAAACAAGAGGGTTTTTTATTTTCTGCTGTTCCTGTCTCCTTTCTTCTATCTTGTCTTTGTGAGTATAAAAGAAGGCATAAAAATGGTGGGACAAAGTATAAACAAACAGGGAGCTATGGTGCTCACTGGATACAACTTTGAAAATGAACTACAGACTCCTCAACAAGAGATTTTCACAAAATTGGCTATCCATGTGCAGAAAACTGGATTTATGGATATATCTAACTCTATATATCCATATATATGTGGATATATATGTGAATATATCAGTCTACAATGAAATCAATTCAAAATGTATCAAAGACATCAATAAAAGGCCAGATACCATGAACATATTACAGGAAGGGTCACACAAACTCTAGGGTTCCTTGGCATGGGTCAAAACTTCCTAAGCAACGATCCAAAATTAGAACAAATCAAAGAAAGATGAGGCAAGTGGTATTGCATCAAATTGAAGCGTTTCAGCACAGTAAAGGACATAGATAGCAAGATAAATAGAAAACCCAGAGAATGGAAGAAGATTTTTTTTTACCAGCTATGCATCAGACAGTGGACTCCAATATAAAATATATTTAGAGCTCAAAAAATTAATCTCCCCAAAATAAACTCAGAGAATTGGCAACCCAGTTAATAAATAAAATATAAAGACTTAAAGAGTCTTTTCTGAAGAAGTCAGAATGGCAATAGGCACAAGAACAGATGTTCAGCATCTCTGGCCATAAAAGAAATTCAAATCAAAACATTTCTGAGTTTCTACGTCACCCCAGTTAGAATGGCCATTATCAAGAAGACTAACAAGAACAGATGGTGGCTGGCAGGGAGTGGCAAAAAGTAAGCACTTCTATACTGTTGATGGGAGTGTACACTTGATCAAGCACTCTGGAAAGCAGTATGGAAGTCTTCAGAAGATTAAATAGAGAACTTATTAATATAGAGAGCAACTCCTTTCGTAGGCATTTATTCAATGGATCATAAACAAGTCTACACTAAAACTACCAGCACAACCATGTTCATTGCTGCATTATTTACCAAAGCTAAGATATGAAACCAACCCAGATGCCCCTTAGGAGATGAATGAATCTAGAAATACACAAGTGAAATAATCCTGACCCAAAGAAATAGAGATTGCAAGGTTGCTCTCATTTGTGGTTAGGAAACCAGGCCTGTAATTCCACAAGTAAACACACCAGACTTTAAATTAATTCATTAATATATGTGTACTCTTTACCTGACTAATATAACTGTAGTTCCTCTGTTTTTTAGCATATTTCACTATAAATAATACAAAAACAATTGAGAAAAAGAGTTGTTAAATCTTACTGTAGGTTGAATGGAGGCTGGTGCTGGCTAAATGTGGCAGATGCCTTTAAGGGGCAGGGCCTAATTAAGACCTAGGGTCTTTGAGAGCATCTTCTAGAGATGGCTGTGGGCCCCAGCCTGCTGATCTGAGTGAGCCTGCACTAGGGCACAGCAGGGAACAGGCTGTGCTTCCTTTGCCCCAAGCAGTGTTGTCCCCAGGCTTTGATGGAAACCTTCACTGCTCTCCTCCTTCCTCTTAATAGCCTTCTCTATCTCAGACACTCCCTGTAGTGATGGACTGTCAAGTGACAGGCAGTTTATCCATCTCAGTCTCATTAATTGAATTTTAAACTTCAAATACATGCTAGTCATCGCATCTTCAATATCATGTATTTTCGTTCAGAATTGAAAAGTTTATGTAATCATCTATTTTCTGTGGAATGTTAATTACCTTTAAAATTGCTGTAATTAATTATTGTTAATTTTTTAATATTCTATTTAGCTATTGAATGAAAGAACAGAACTAAACTTCACCTGTGTATGTGTATTTATTTTACACATCTGTCTTTGATATCTACTTTGTTTTCTATAATTTACACAGAAAACATCGATCTATAAGTCAGTAGGGACCACCTCACCCAGGATAAAGTCATAGTATCAATGTCATATGCTTATTTGATATCAAAATAAGCAACTGTCGATATAGCCATTTGACACTGAATATTCATCAATACATCAACATATTTTTCCCTTTATTCTATGCTTATACTAGGGCTTGGACTCAGGGCTTCTCACTTAGCTTTTTCACTCAAAGATGGGACTCTGTTATTTAAGCTACACCATTCATGTCTGGCATTTTGTTGGTTCCTTGAGAGTCTCTTAAATGTGTCTCTAGGTGGGTCTCTAAACCTAATCCTCGGGTCTCTTTCCTGAGGGAAGCAAGGGTTAGAGGCATGAGCCATCAATCCCTGGCAGTAACTTTTGTTTTGAAAAGAAAATTGTTTGAAAATTAACTTTTCTGGTAGTTAACTGATGCAATACTATAGCGAAACTAGTAGTTAATGCTGTTACCATAGTTTACCTTCCATAAGCCCTTGCTCCAACTTTTATACAATAAACCTCCAAAACCTGTCCCTGGATACAGACTCATTCCAATTGTTCAGGAAGAATCCTTGTCTGTCCCTAGCAAAACCAGACAACACAAATGTGTCTCCTGAGCTTTTCAAAAAGGACTGCAGGACACATAAATTTCACTTTTTACCTCTAACTTCCCTCCCCACAGGATTAAAGCCTAGATTAACTCAGAAGCTGGTGGTAGACATGATCAGATGAAATGCTTTAGAACTGGCCTGTGATGAATGCACAGTGTTGGAGAGCAAAGTGAACATGGTGAGTGCTGGAGACTCAAGCTGGAGAAGCAAAGGACTTTCCACTTGCAACTTCACCCATGACCACATCCTGCGAATCAGGACACATAGAAGGCTCTGCATTCTGATGGCAGTGAAGATCGTTTGATCTCTCTTCACTTTCCTGTAAGATTATTTCAAAACCTAAAGTACCACAAATGAGGCTTCCCTATGGCCCTGGCCAAGTCTGTAGATGTCATTATCCACAGTGCATTGTTTCAGGTTGATTTGCCACAGGGCTGCAGGGCACTGAACATTTCCTCCGATCACACTTTGGGTGTGCGATTCTTTCTCTGCACAAATTCTGGGTATCGCGCGCACTTCTCGTCCAGCAAGAAAGAACGCATGACACACAGGTTACAGCTAAAGCAGGATCCTTTATTAATCTCTCTCTTCTTCTTTTTCTTCTCTCTGAGGCCTCTCCTGAGACTATATACAGGCAGTGGGCCAATCAACTCATGCCAGCTCACCCAGGCCCTCCAATCAAGGCTTCACATGCTCCAGTCATGCACCCTTCATGCATCCAGCCACGCAGAGACCAGGCTTCCGCTAACAATGGCAGCACTCCCCCAAATGGATGCCGGCCTTCATCCGGTCATGCGGGGGATATCCCTGAGTCACGCAGGCACCAGCACCTCAGGCGGCCCACAGTGAAAGGGGGACGCGCGCCTCCAGGTCCTGCCACCACGCAGGAGGGGCCGGGCTTCCCACACTGGGAAACTCAGAAATAGATTCTAGCAGTGCCAAATGGCTCAGGAATTATCAGGAGAAGCTTTGGAAGGCAAATCTGGTGATTTTTTGTGAAGTCAAAGACACTGTCTTCAATTGAATAATTTTGTGCAAAATATTCTAGAAGCTGAGGTCCAAACTTAAGTGGTAAAGTGCCAGCCTTGAGAAAATGAAAGCTAAACAAGAACCCTGGGCTCTGAGTTCAAGCCTAGCCTTTGCATAAAATAAAGTATGTATGTATGAATGCATGTATATATGTATGTATATATGCATGTATGTATCTACACATGTATGTATATATGTATCTATGCATGTATGCATGTACGTATGTATGTATGTATATTCTAATTCCAGATTTCCCTCTGTCTCTTCAAATGATAAAGCTTATATAGACTTTACTTTTTGGAAATCTGAAAGTTCTACTGTGAAACTACCCGACTTTTAAAAATTCGTTTTTTAATTGCTCTAGGCCTTGTGTCTCCATTGTATATTGTACTTGGGGAAGGCAAAGATTCCTTGACCTTTGACAAGGTCATGGGCTTGGAAAAGCGTCTTGGTGACTCGGCTGATCTTTGCTTGAAACTGTCTGAGAAAAATCCCTCAGACTCTCTGCAGGCAGGGGCACAGAGACTCTTTTATTTGTGATGCTTTTCAGACTGGACATTTCTTATCCCGCTGAGGCAGATATCAGCAAGAGCCTTCTCATGAATGCTTCTTGTATGGATGTCCAGTGAAGAGTTTGAACCATTAAATCTGCTTTTCTAATTGCCAAAAACCCTGGTTTCTCTCTCTTTTCGCATGGATGACTTCATCTTTGAGCAAAGACCTCATTTCTAAAACTTTTTATTAGCTTTAACTTCCTGAAAAAAAAGCATGAATTATGAATATCAAGAAAAAATTATATTTAAAAGTATTGGCTATGATTTTTCCCCTTTACAAGGGCAAAATAAGTGGCCGAGAAGTGAAAGATGAATGACTGCCCTGGAAGCCACCATACCTGAGACCTGCCTGTTGTCCACTAGCAATGCCCCGCTCCATTTTAGAAAGTCACTTCAATAGTGTAGAACTCAAGGATTTCAATTAGTCCTGTGTTTGGGGTAAAACAGTAATTTTCAAGGCAGGTTTTATTTCCTAATAATTAATTGTTGAAATTATGTATCAGATGCCCTCAGAAGTAATGTGGAGTAGAGGAAAACAGGAAGTAGCATTTGCTTTGTGGAGCTGGAGAGTCTCAAGTAGGACAGGAGGGGGAGGCGGCTTCTGCACAGGCTTCTGTAATGATGGGATGAATGTTGCCATTATCAATACTACAAGTGCCTAATGCCTATGCATGCTGACCTCTTCCTTTGTCTGTTCTGTCTTGAAGCCAAAGAAAATCTTTCTAAATGAGCTTTTTAAAGTACTGGTAACTGTAAGGTCTGCCGAAAGGAGAAGAGGGTTTATTGCATGAGAAAAAGCAGACTACTGCCATCCAAGATGGAGTCAGGTGAGCAAGAGAGCTTAGGGCGGGAAGTGGGGGAGGGGCATAGACACAGCAGAAGTGGATGTGATCTCAGAGGATGGGGAAATACCCCAGTGGGGACCTCCCACTGCCCCCAGGTATGCCAGTTACCAGGGTTACAAGTGCTAGGCTGGGATTTCCAGGGTGCAGGGGGACCTAATATTCCTGCCTTCTGATAGTTGTAAAGGGGCACCGACTCTTTCTGGCTACTTCCTGCTGACAAGGGGCGTCGACATTAAAGGTAGAAGGCGGGGTGCTGTCCATCCAGAAAGGGCAGTAAGAGTTCCATGGTAGTGAACATGCATATGTGTCCTTGGATGAAATTCAAAAGAAGTCTTAAGAGGCATGGGTACCATCTTCTTCAAGGGTACAAGATACCTTGGTGTCATAGAAGGGGCAAGAGCAGGATCCTTTTTCATTCTTGGCAGAAGAAACCACTGTGGCTCTCCATTGAGCTAAACTGCAGTAGGAGTGGTCAGCAGGACCTGATGAGGGCCTGTCCACTTAGGATGTAAACCAGACAGATTAAGGGTCTTAAGAAAGACTCAATCCTCAGGCTGAGAGAGCCTTGGATATGGGACAGTAGGTAAGATGAGAAAGGAATGTAAAAAAGGAAAGTTATCTATTCTACACGAGTAGTTGCAGAACAAGTAAGAAGGCCATCTACACCCACCACTGAGATCTGGGAGGGAAAAGACAGGCTGGAATACTCAGGTAACAGTGAATAACTGGCTCCCATATCCAAAAGAAAGGATATAAGTAGCTTGCCTGCAACCTGGAGACATACCCTGGGATCCTCCATTGTGATGCCTGTGGGATCCAGTGGCTCTGAGCAACGTCACACTTCTGTTGCCAAGCTAAATATCTCGGATAAGTTGGGCTTCTCCCCATGTGTGGAGGGTATGGGAGGGACTGGCCCAACTTGTAGAGACGAGGAGGAATAGTCGACTCCCCAGTGTCCCGCTGTCCACACATCGGCAGGGTCCAGATGGTGGTTGTAGAGTAGGGCAAACACTTGCCCAGTGAGTGGCCTTCCTTGCTACACCTAAAGCATGGTCTGGGTGGTATGCGTTGGGTGCTTCTTCTTTGAGGAGCACGAAGGGCAGCAGCCAGGAGCTGGCAATTTTTCCTATTATGGGCAGCCTTATGAGCTTTTTTTTCTGTTCTTCCCGGTTGTTAAAAACCTTAAAGGCCATGCTCACCAGATCTCCTTGAGGGCTTTGAGGGCCATCCTCAGCCCTTTTCAACTTTTTTTTTAATATTGGGAGCTGATTGGGAAATGAAATGGGTATTAAGGACCACTATACCTTCTTTTGACTCCAGGTCCAGATTAGTATAACGCTGGAGTGCCATTGTAAGGCGATCAAGAAATTCGGCCGGGTTTTCAGTGGGTCTCTGGGTAGCCTCCTTTAGTTTATCATAGTTGACTGCATGGTGGCCTGCCTTCTGGAGGCCAGCTACCAGACAGGTTACCATCCTATTTCTGCTAACCCTTCCAGGCACATTATTTTCATAATCCCAATTGGGCTCTTCCCTGGGCACAGCCATTGCCCCTATTGGAAAAGTATTGTCTAGGTGGTGGGTTTCATCAGCATGTGCCTGGGCTGCAACCCAAACCCTTTCCTTTTTTTCAGAGGTAAGGGTAGAGGACAGGACTATATATAAGTCATGCCAGGTGAGGTCATAAGTCTGAACAAGGTATTTAAACTTTTTGGTATAATTATTGGGATCTTGGTAGTATGATCCTAGTCGCTTCTCAATCTGGGAAAGATCTGTCATTGAAAAGGGGGCATGCACATGAATGACCCCTTCTGCCCCTGCCACCTCCCACAGAGAATATAAGGAGGCTGGTGGAAGCTATGAGATACCAGTACAAGCTCAAGTATGAGTAGCAGGAGGTGAGGAAAAAGGAGATGAAGGGGGAGGAGAAAGAAACAAAGGTTCAGCTTGGGGAGGAGAAGCAGAGTCTTCAATGGGATATGGCACTTTAGGTTTAGGAAGATGCTCCTGGCTCTTAGGTGATTTGGCAGGAACAGGATGCCCCTGTGCCAGCAGGATAGGGGAAGTTGAACAGAATTGGTAGAGAGAAGGGCAAGCATGGGGAGTAAAGAAAGCCTGAATATATAGAACCTCGGGCCATTTACCATTGTGTCAGCAGAAACTGTCTAAATTCCTGAGAATATGATAATCCAAAGTCCCATTTTGGGGCTATTGAGACCAATTGTCTAGACTATACTTGGCCAGACACAATTGCAATAAAAGATGAGCCATTTTGACTTTATGGAGTCTCTGAGTAGAAGAACATATAAAGAGCGTAAAAGATATCTCAAGGGGGATTCCTGGCTTGGGTGAGACTGATGAGACCCCATTGTAATAAGAAACACTAAGAGAAAGTGAAGTCTGTGAGGGTGGGGGGTGGTCAGTGAGGAGGTAGTGGAAGAGTTAGTGAGGACATGGGTGGGGGGCCCAGTCAGTGAGGGGTGGAGTCACTGAATATGGGGCAGGGTCAGTGAGAATGACAGGGGGTGGAGTCAATGAGGACATCATTGGGTAGAGTCAATAAGGATGTTGAGTGGGAAAGTAGAGTGTGTGGGGGAGGGAGAATACAATCTCACCAGAACATATTGGGGGGTGGGAGGTACTGGTTCTTAAACTAAACACGGGAAGAAGCCCTAGGCAAGGTTGGGTTAAAGGAGACATAAAAGGGGCCTGCACGCAGGAGTCACTTACCAGGTGCAGACAGGAAACATTGTGGCAAATGCGCTGCCAGCAATGGGAAAGGCAGAGGTCCCCAGAGTGGAGTTTCCTTTCTCTGGTTTGAATCAGAGGGGGCAGAAGGCAGATTGACCCTCGAGAAATGGAGGGGTCCAGCCACTCCTGACCCTCTCCCCCATTTGAGTCATGGCTCCAAATATAAGGTCTGCTGAAAGGAAACTCCACGTAGTTCAGGAGAAGAGGGTTTATTGCATGAGGAAAGAGCAGACTCCTTCTGCCCAAGATGGAGTCAGGTGAGCAAGGGAGCTTAGGGCGAGAAGTGAGAGATTATATAAGGGGAGGGGTATAGATGCAGCAGAAGTGAATGTGATCTCAGAGGATGGGGAAATACCACAGTGAGTACCTCCCACTGCCCCCAGGTATGCCAGTTGCCAGGGTTATAGGTGCTGGGCGGGGATTTCCAGGGTGCAGTGGGAGAGAGCCAAGGGAAGAAGTCATTTCTTCCAGTCGGACCTAACAGTAACCAATTTATAACTACATAGACTATAAAATGTACCCTCATTTCCAACTCATAACTTTAACTTCCCAATATGTGCTAGATAAATAAACAAATTCAGTAGACAGAGGGCAAAACTCCATTACTTGAGTCATATTTCAGAGATACTGTTACCACTATTTTCACAGCTCACAATTTCTTTCGGGTGGTTAAATGAAGTACAAATCGAATACACCATAAAATTGAACATATTGTAAAATAGAGTGACAACATTTTCTACAAAACAGTATATCACAAACATACTACTAATTTTATAAGATAAAATAGAAGTAAAACTTGAATTACATAGTCGTTGAGGTATTAATAATCGCTACAGTCCTATGTGTGTGTGTGTGTGTGTGTGTGTGTATTTGTGTGTGTGTGTGTGTGTGAATGTGTAAACATATGCATTATCTCTCAGTGTTCTGTTGGCTTCTAAATTGTGGTAGTGTTATTAATTATGTGTGAAGAATTGGTGTATGAAGTAACCTGCCTGATGAGCATAAAACTCTGAGTTCAATTCCCAGTACTAATCAAAACTAAAAAAACCCATAAAAGTATATTTATAGTGTGTATAATCATTGGTTCACATACGGGGTCTTAGTACCAAGAGTTTTATTTAATTCCTAACATACAGACTTTTTTCCCTATTTTCTGTCTTTGCCACAAAGATTAAACCAGAAAAATGCAAGGTAAGTGCTTCTTTCCTCTCATTTGAGTTTGTTTAGTCCACTTGCTCTGGATTTTGCTGTGTCTGTGTTTAGTCTCAGTCAAGGAGACATTCATGAAAATGTGTGGAAATGATGTGAATCTTCATGGATGTCACGGTCTGGTAGACTGGGTGTTTTGCTAGCTGGCATTGGTGGGCATTCTGATTTTCCATTATGTTAGGGGTATTCTTTGGTTGGTTTGTTTGAAGCTGGGGCTGGGGCTGGAAATCTAGGCCCTGGTGCTGTCTCTTAGCTCTCATAATCAACGCTGAGAGTCTATAGTGTGAGCTACTGCTCTACTTACCGTCTTTTGGGGAAGTCCTCTCAGACTTTCCTTCCTAAGTCAGCTCTGAACCTCAGTCTTCAAACCTCACCTCCAGAGCAACTGGGATGACAGATGTGAGCCATCGATCCCTTGCTAGAAGCATTCTTCTTCTTCATGATATAATGCTGTTAACTTCTTGGGTCATACTCCCAATAATTAAAATCATCGCCTGTGCCTGCTCCCCAGCATAACCTCTTCTCCAAAGGTCAGTGCTCTGGGATCCCCAGTGCAGCTAGCTAGACACCATAGCTAGCGCCATGAGAGGTGCTCCGAGGACTAAACCATTGGCCACTCCCTTCTTTCATAAAGCGGTGGATTCTGCTCAGAGACACTGAGATGCTCTTGGTCCCACAACTGCTGAGCGATGATTTTATGCTGGAAATCCCATTGCTCATTCTGAGCTGTGCATTTCCACTCTCTGAGCACAGTCTTCTGAGACAGGGCAAATAGAAGACTCGCTGTGTGATGTTGCACCTGACAATAAAGTGGAACATTTGGTTTTCAGTTCCTCTTATTTCTTCTGCATAAACATAATCATAGTAAAAGAAAGGTTTGGCTGTTGGTCTACAAACAAAGTCAGCCTTTCAAACTATGTAGAACATAATGTTGCAAGTAGAATTCATCCTTTTTCTCCAACGATGTATGCTGACCTACCGGTCTAATCAACCATGCCAATTCTCAGAGACCACTCCCTGGGGTGGGCCAGCCTCTCTCTTCTGTGCACAACATTCTGCTCATGTCATGCCTCAAAAGCATATTGAAATTGAGATCACGGTGATATGTTCCTTGCAGATACTAGCCTATTCTCTCCTCCCTCCTGTGAAGCTGTCTCCCTGCTCTGCTTCTCCAGGTCTGGTTCTAATTGCGTCCTGGAAGACAAACACAGCTGGCCAACTTGCCCAGCCTCTCACCTTGACCTGCCCTGAACACCTGAAGTATGTAGGGTTGTAGTCCACTCTGGTGCTTGACTGCCCAGGTGTGAGGGAGGGTTGTTGTGACTCGAGGCATGGCAGTTCCTTGGCATGCCTCCATTACCCATTTACAGGAGGCACCAGGGTACCAGTTCCTCATACATGTCTGCTACACTGGAGGCTGAGATCTGAGAATCCTAGTTCAAAGCTAGCCAAGGCAAGAAATTCTGTAAGACACTCATCTCCAATTAACCCTCAAAAATCCATAAATGGAATGTGGCTCAAGTGGAAATATGGCTCAAGCCTTGAGCAATAACACTCAGGGACAGTGCTCTCACACTGAGTTCAAGTCCCCATGCTGGCACAAACACAAACAATTCTATTTATATTGCACTTTCAGTAATGAAAAAAATCACTCTATGATTTTAAAAAGAGTGGAGTCAAATTACTGTCAAAATGTTTTTCTCCTTAAAATAATTATGTCTGGTTATCTAGTATTCTGTAAATGGAAAAGTATTTCAAATTAATTGTTGTCATAATTTCCCTAAGCTGTCAAACTGTATAATCAAGATTAGCTTCTGAGGTACATTCAATCCTAGCCACTCGATCAAACTAATGAGTAATTGTGAAGTCTGTGGTTGACTCTCAGGGATGCAGTTTTTTTAGTCTCTTATCTTTGTGTCTCCTTTCTCTGAACAATCCTGTGTCATTTGAGTTTCCTAAATGGCAGTGTTACTCAAATGGCCCAAAATATGAAGATTTTCTTGTTTGGGAGGTCATTTCACATAATTCTTTGTTTCACACTATTTCACTTGATTCTTTGTATTTTCCATTTATTATTACCATCTCTTTCTCCTATCTTCCCTTCCTTTTTCCTCTTTCCTCTTTTCAACTTATTTCTCCCATTTAGCATTTTTCTATTTCAGTGATACTGGCAGCATTTTCACTAGAATGGTATCAAATATATATGTACTGGCCTACACTAGATCACCTCTTACATAAATATTCTTTATAATATGAACAATATTAGTTGGGCTCTGGTGGCTCACACTTGTCATCCTAGTCACACAGGAGGCTGAGATCTGAGGATCTCAGTTCAAAGCCAGCCTGGGCATGAATGTCTGTGAGACTCTTATGTCCAATTAACAAGCAGACATAAAACCGGAAGTAGAACTGTGGCTCAAGTGGTAGACTGATAGCCTTGAGCTGAAGAGCTCAGGGACAATGCCCAGGCTAAACACTGAAAAAATAATGTAGTAGTTTGTGTGTGTGTGTGTGTGTGTGTGTGTGTGTGTGTGTGTGTGTGTACCACACAAACAATTTGCTCACAGAAAGTGAAGAAATATTTACCAAATGAAATGAAAATGAGCACTAATACTCAAGGGCCATGTGCAAGCTTGCATTTGTTTGCTGGAGTGTACTAAGATTTTGGTGGCATCCTTTCTTCCCTGAAAGAGACAGGCTTGCCTAGATTCAGAGTCAGACTGGCGTCTCAGGAGGGCTTCCTCACACGGTGGAGAAAAGTCTGTTCTCTTACTTTCTTATGGCATGATTTATTAGAACTGTCTGCAGAGCAGCACCCAGTCAACAGACATAGTTCAACTGACTTTCATGTTTCTCCCATAAATCGCTCTTTTTGAATGATTTATAACTTGGTTGTTTTTATATATTTTTTTCTTGAAACTTGGCAAAAGGCTACCTACACTAAGTTGTTATCTTTTCAAATTTAATTTAAGCTGGTTTAGTCTATTTCTTTCATTTCTCTGAAAGCACACACACACACACACACACACACACATACACAAACACACACACATCACATGGGACATCACAAATTCTATGTTCCAAAATAGGACATTTGCCTACAGGAAGCAGATGAAAGCTATCATCTGAACCCTTGGGAACCCCAGTGGGACAAAATGAATATGTGTGAAGTTCTAGGTCAACTCTAACCTCATTCAAAGCCAGCCTTAGTTCAGTCAGAGGAGACTATTTTTGAATAGAATTTCTAGCATGTGATCACTTTGTTAAAGATTACCCAAATGAAACATAATATTAACTATCATGAAACCTGAATGATCTGTGAATTCTTCAGCGATTCAAAATAGGACATTTTTTTAAGAAAAATTAGAGGCTGATATTGTTTTGTCTGTTTTGAAAATATTTCTTAATTTTCCCCTTAGGGAACACATATAGCATATTTAGAATAATGCTGAAAATATGTATGAGAAATAATGTTTTAAAATAATGTAGAAGAAAATCTTACTTCCTATTAAAGGAAGATAATTTTGCATAAACTACAGGATTTGCTTATATTTATTTATTCAAAACAAACTTTCTAAGTTTATTATATATAACAATAAAAGTATTGTATGTATATATGTGTATATTGTTATATATAACAAACATATAAATATATATATATATATATAAATATATATTCTCATGCATCCACCCAGGCTCTCCCCTCCTTTCCTGACATCTGCCACACCTCAGGGCTCTGTGGCCTCAGCTGACATAGACATGTAGACATGGAGCTCCCAGCCCCAACAGCACAGGGACCAAAGCCCAGAGCCCAGGCCCTCCACTCCCCTTAGGCCCTACCTCTCTTTCCAGTCTTGGTGAGGTTACAGTGGCAAGCGTGGCCCCCTAGCTGTCCCAGGTGAGCTGTCAGCTGGTTGAATTTCTGATTTATTAAACACTTTCTGTGTTACTGGGCACTTGTGGCTCATGCCTATCATTTTAGCTAGCAACAAGGCTGAGATCTGATCATCACAATTCCAAGCTAGCTGAGCCAACCTCTGTGAGACTTCCCTCCAATTAATTGGCAAAAAGTCAGGTAAATGGTACGGCTCAAGGAGGAGAGTGCTAACCTTAAGCCAGAAAGCAAAAGGCCTGAATTTAGCACTGGTAACAGCAAAAGGGAAGGATAGAAAGGAAGAGGAGGGGGGAGGGGGCTAAAAGGGAGAGGAAGGAGGGGGAAAGAGAGGAAAGGGAGTCCACACAATGGAGTCTTGGTCATTAGTGTCTTGGCATTGAGTGGCAAGAGCCTCAGAGCTGAGTCCAGCAGGAAAATGCGGGTCTCGGAGTGGAAGGGAGCCATTTTGCATGGACCAGGGCCAAGTTCTCTTGAGAGAAATGTCAGGGAAAAGCAAGACAAGGTTCACCCCTCCATGTCTGGTCTTCAGAGATGGCTTCCCTTTTCTCCAAGACTCCAAGAGTTGGCTCCTATTTGAAGACAAGTTTGAGGGTTCTTTTCTTGAAATGAAGGAATGAATGAATAAGCCTCTCAGATGGCAAAAATAGAAAGTCTGGCTTCTCTCCCACAGTCAGGCTGGCTCTCAGGGGTTAGAGTTTACACTCCACAATGCCAACTAACAACTATGCCTGTAATCCCAGCGACACAGGAAGCTGAGCTCTGAGGTTCACGGTTCCAAGCCATCCTAGGCAGACAAATCTGAGAGATCCATTTGTCCTGACAACCAGGAAATGGGAGCTGTAGAGATGTGGCTCTGGTGAGAGAGCAGAAGGCATGGAACACAGCCAAGAGAGCACCAGACACTCAGTTCAGCCCACAGCACTGGCACACATAGGCAGATGCTCTCTCACACACACACACACATACATACACACACGTATACGGAAATAGCATCCAGACAATGATATTTCATTATAGACACAGATAATATGGACTGCTCCAACATTGCCATGGATTTAATTGTGTGCTGGAGCACTGGCTCCCATCCTTTTTTAAAAATTAGGTTTAATATCTAAGACATATTGAATGTATCGCTGCTTGCCAATGATTAGAATAAGATGAAGTAAGGCGAGTTATCAATGAATTGAGTGCTGTGAGCACTGTTGGCTCAAGGAAGCACACTGATATTTTATTCCCCACGTCTGAGTTAGCTTACTGAGATGTGAGTGAACTGCTCTAAGTCGTTCCTTCTTTCCAATCCATCTCTCCCTGTTTCAACCAGAAATTTGGCTCCTCTTCCTATAAATACAAGGTTAGGCAAACAGTCATGTTTATTCCACAAAAGAAAATATTGCACACACTCATGCGTGTCTTTGTTGCATCACTGGATCACTGGTGTGTGGAATGAAATCCAGGAGGTCTGCCCACTCAGGAGATGGAAGACTGACCTCAAACTCCACAACTGCACTTGAACATTTTCTGTGCGTATTTATCTCACAACAAAAGCAGATAAATACAAGAACTGTAATAAATCATTCCAAAAATGTCAAACTACAAATTATGTACTCATATCTATTTGTGCTTTGATAAATATACTATTCTTGTATTCATATGGCTGGATAATGTTAATGAAATAAAATTTTACCAAATGAGATACTTCAGTTGAGATACATATCAAGCAATGAAGTATTTTACTTTTCAAATGTGGATGCTTACAATCTAAGTATATCAATGCGTGAATAAATACTTTGAATGGTTATCTATCAATCTATCTAATCTATCTATCTATCTATCTATCTTCTATCTGTATGTCTGTCTGCCTGCTTGTCTAGCTATCTACCTATATTCCTTTGTATTTGCTCATACCAGGCCTAAACTTTAGGCCTGTCACTCACTAGGCTTTCTTGTGCACATCTGGCTAACTACATTTGAGCCATGACTTCAGTCTAAGCTAGTCATGTTGGAGACAGAATCTCCTGGATTTTCCTACATAACTGCATTTGAATAGCAATCCTTTGGCTCTCTTCCATTTCAATAGCATATTACAGGCATAAGCCACCACTGTCCTGCTAAGGATTTACTTTTTCTACTATAAATAATATATATATATATATATATATACAGGGATAATGTTTACTGTAGCATTTCTCTGGTATTTGTTCTATCATGCTCCTTTTGTTTTGTGCTGTTCTTTACGTTTTGTACTTACATGGCACATGAGGTCTGATGCGTTTTGGAACACACATAAGCATAGGAATCTACCACAGAATGGGAATAATGAAAATACCCACCACTGCCAAAAGATTCATTAAAATTTCCTCAACAAGCCCACCTTGTGCTCTCCCATTTCCAAACAGAAATAAGATTTCTGTCATTACAGATTAGTTTGAAGTTTATAGAATTTTACATAAATGAAAGTTACAAAATGTGTATCCTGAACCATTTGGATTTTTGTAATCAGCAAAGTTCTATTTATATGTATCATGGCATTGTGTATTATCAGAATTTTAGATTTTATTTAATTCACTTTGCAGCAGACTAGGTAATCTAGTCAAAGTTGAAGATGTGAATTAAATGATACCAATAATGACTTGCAGCTTTTGAAGAATAAGTTTTCTATTTTTACCAAGTTAATATTATCAGTACTTTGTGGATGAAGTTATTATTATGTCTGAAAATATATTAACACAAAAATTCAATATGTATTTTATCCTATTATATACATGTTCTCTCATTTATGTGTATGATCAATTTTAAATCATTTGCATATGATGTCAGGCAAAATCATAATTATGGTGGGGTGCAAATGTGTTGATATGCATGCATGCATGTCATGTGCATGTACATGCCTGTGTATGAGTTTGTATGTATGCATATGAGTGCACATATGTGTATTTGTGTGCCTGCAAAATGTGAGTGTATATGTGTATGACTCATGAATTTGTGTGCAGGTTTACTTTGTTTTGTGTTGTATGTTTTGTGTACACTATGTGCATGTTGTGTCTGTTTTGTGTACACTGTGTTTTGTGTGTGCTTTGTACACATTGTGTGAAGCTTGTGCTTTTGTGTTTTTGTGATCTATGTCTGTGAACATGATGCATATCTGTATTATTAGAGCACCATTTCTTGAACCTGTTCTTTATCTCTTATGTGGTCTTCCAGCATTTTCAGAAGCAGTGGTGAGCAGATTTGTATTTTTATGTTTAATTACATTGTATCTATTCTTTGCAAGTACCAAAGATCCACAATGAATATATATATATATATTACTTTTATTGAATCAGGCATATTTAGCTTTTAGTCTTATTAATTTGTGTTTGATTGACTTTTTCCTTGTAGACAGGGTTCTCCCTTCTAGTGCACACCGCTCTGAATTCAGGATATACCTGAACTTGCTATCCTTTTGCTATCATCTGAGTGCTGGGGTTCCAAGCACACACTAGCAGAGCTAGTTTTCTGTAACTTTTCTTAATAGTCGTTTTGGCCACTCTAGGTTATTTGCATTTCAACATGGATGTTAGAAGCATTTAAAAAATTTTGACAGGGGCCAGGAGTTTGGCCTAGTGGTAGAGTGCTTGCCTATCATGCCCATCGACCCTGGGTTTGATTCCTCAGTAACACATACATAGAAAATAAAGCCAGAAGTGGTTCTGAAGCTCAAGTGGTAGAGCTGTAGCCTTGAGAAAGTCCAAAGTCAGTGCTCAGGCCCTGGGCTCAAGCCTAGGTCTGACTGGTTAAAAAACAAAACAAAACAAAACAACAACAACAACAACAACAACAACAAAGTTCATCTTCTCATTTAAAAGAGTGTGTTGAGCATACACATCTATGTTTTTTGGGTTTTCGTTTTTTTCCAGTCCTGGGCTTGAGCTCAGGGCCTGAGCACTGTCCTTAGACTTTCTCAAGGCTAGAGCTCTACCACTTGAGCCTCAGCATCACTTCCAGCTTTTTTTCTATGCATGTGGTACCGAGGAATCGATCCCGGGTCTTCGTGCATGCTAGGCAAGCACTCTACCATAGGCCAAACTCCCGGCCCCTATACATCTATCTTTGTAAATGGAGGGCATTTTCTTCTTTAGACAAATGAAGAGAGAATATCTACATTTATGAAGTTCAATCTTTACTCCTAGTTTTTCTTTGCACTAATTGCCATATGAGCTGTGCAAATGCTTTGGCTTAGGTAATAGAGCATGAATTCAGGGCTGTATGTTGTTGGCTGGCTTTTCACGCATGTCTGGTTCCCTATCACTGAAGTCATGCCTCCATTTGTGGCTTTTTCCTGGATAGTTAGAGATAAGATTCTCAGAGTTTGGAGTTAATTCTAGTGCAGGGTCACAAAGAAGGATCCAAATTTAGTTTTATGCAGGTGCTTAACCAGTTCTGCCAGCACAACTTGTTGAACAGGCTGTCTTTCTTCCATTCTATTTTTTTGGCTCCCTTGTCAAAGATTAGGTGGCCATAGGCCTGTGGTTTAATATCTGGGTCCTCAGTTCTATTCCATTGGTCTTCAGGCCTGTTCTTGTGCCAGTACCAAGCTGTTTTGATAATTATAGCTCTGTAATAGAGTCTAAAGTTTGGAATTGAAAGTCCTCTGGTGCTGTTCTTTCTGCTAAGAAGTGTTTTTGCTATACGGGGTCTTTTATTATTCCATATGAAATTTTGGGTTGCCTCTTCTATTTCTTTAAAGAATGCCATTGGGATGTTGATGGGTATTGTGCTGAATTTGTAGATAGCCCTTGGCAAGATTGTCATTTTCACAATGTTGAATCTTCCAATCCAGGAGCATGGGAGGTTTTTCCATTTCCTTAGTTCTGCTTTAATTTCCTTTTTTAGTGTTTTAAAGTTTTCATCAAAAAGGTCCTTTACATTCTTAGTTAAGCTAATTCCTAGGTACTTTATTTTCTTTGAGGCTATTGCGAAAGGAGTTGCTTTCCTGATTATTGCCTCGTTCCTCTCACTGTTGGCGGAGAGGAAGGCAGTTGATTTTTGAGGGTTAATTTTATAGCCTGCTACCCTTCCAAAGTTTTGAATCATCTAAAGGAGCTTAGGAGTAGAGTCTATAGGGTTCTTTAAATACAGAATCATGTCGTCTGCAAAGAGGGATAGTTTTACTTGCTCTTTCCCTATTTAAGATCAAAGACCTGGAGGTAAAAGCTGACACACTGAAAACTTTACAAGAAGGAATAGGAGATACACTAGGCATCCTTGGCACAGGTCGAAACTTTCTTAACAAGGACCAAGAATCACAGGAAAAAAGAGAAAGGCTGGATAAGCGGGACTGGATTAAACTGCAGAGCTTTTGTATGGCAAAGGACATAGCTAGTAAATTAATTAGGAAGCCTACAGAGTGGGAGAAGATTTTCACCAACCAAACAACGGACAAAGGCCCCTCATGATAGCTGGCATTGGGTAAACAGGGATGGTTGTCTTTCTAAGCTTACAGGATGCTTTATATGCTCAGTTTATATGCTCGGATTTATGTCAGCTCTGGTTGTTTTGTTAATCTTTACTGAATAAAGAAGAGTTGCTTTATTGCTCTTAATCTACAATCCTTTTCTTTTTGCTACTTTGTGCTGATACTCAGACTTGAACTCAGGGACTTTCATTCTCACTCAGCTTTCTTGCTTGTGGCTGGGTCTCTACCTCTTGAGCCACACCTCCAGACCTGCTGTTTTTAACAGAGATAAACACTGGATTTTCTCAAATTTCTGGTCTTTAGACTGGCTAATATGGTGAAATCCATTGAATTTTAAATATTAAAATGATCTTTTCTACTTCTGAAAAAAGTTCCTTAGATAGTGATTTTTGTTATTTTCTCTTTGAGTTAAATCAGCTAGCATTACATTGAGAGCGAGTTCCCTTTTTATCTTCATGGGATTATTTTCCTAAGTCCAGGTCATTTTTATCTCCTATTACTACTTTGATGTTAATGCAGGGATTGTAGAATAATTTTTGTTTATTATGATAGCACATCCTTCTTTACCTTTATTTCCAACCCATTTTTTTAATTTAAGTCACCTTTCAGAAACATATGGCTGATTGTTGCTTTACTTCTCAACTAACATAACAGGATTTCCTATAAGTGGTGTGTGATTTACATGCATTCGTTGTTATTGTTGAGGAATTTAGATGAAGTTTATCATTTTACTGTTTTCAGTTTGGCTACTCTGATTTAGAACAGGTTAAGAAATGTAGAGTGAAGACAGATATAATTTCAACACAGAAATAGCTTCTATACAACTTTCCTGCATCTTGCCTTGAATACATGTATATACAGGAAAATTACTATGTGTGTATATCATTACCGATACTTTAAGATTACATAACATTTTGTTTAAGGGTTGGCAATGCATTTGCCTTTTAGATACACAGACCCCTATATACAATGCCCAAAGTTACAAAAATTTTGAAAAAATGAAATGCTTTATATTCTGGTGAGCATGCTTTTCAAATTGCATACTAATTAAACCATAGGTGTCTGTCACACAATCACCTATATTCTTGGGATTTTATTTTCTTGTTTTAGATTTATGTATGGATTTTTATTAGTTTAAATAAAACAGCAAAACAGGCGGGTACAGTGGCTCACACCTTTAATCCTAGCTACTCAGGAGGTTGAGATCTGAGGATCAAGGCTCAAAGCCAGCCCAAGCACAAAAGTACCTGAGACTCTTATCTCCAATCAACCTCTAGCAAACAGGAAGTGAGGCTTGGCTCAAGGATAGGAAGGTATCCTTGATCTGAGCGACTTGGGACAAGGTCCAGGCCCAGCGTTAGGGTGGTGGCCTTGAGCTAAAGAGCTCAGGGACTGCACCCAGATTGAGTTCAAGCACCATGACCCACAAAATAATTATTATTAATAATAATAATACTGCAAACCAACATTCAATTGCATAATTCAAAAATCTTAGCTTGGCACCAGTGGCTCATCCCTAGAATCCTAGCTGCTCAGGAAGCTGAGATTTGTGGATTGTGGCTTAAAGCCAGCTGGAAAAAGAAAAGCCATGAGACTCTTCTCTCCAATAACCTACTCAGAAAAAGCCATAAGTGATTCAAGTGGTATAGCACTTGTATTTCAAGTGGTATAGCATTATCCTTGAGTAAAAAGAAGTTCAGGGACAATGCCTAGGCCCTGTGTTCAAGCCTGGCAATTAAAAAAAAGCCAAAACAGCCCCCCAAACCTCTCACATCTGTCTTCCTTTCTTCTTTTTTTCTCTCCTTTCCTCCCTTTTCCTCTCTCTCCCCTCCCTCCCTCTCTTTCACCCTGTTATCCCTCCTTCTTTTTCCATTTCTTTCTTTGTCTCACTCTTTCCCTGTGTAGTAACTCAAGCTGATCTTCCAATCACTCTGGATGCAAGCAGGCTACTTACTCTACCTTGCACTTTTGAATGCTAGGACTGTAGGAAACTGGCCCTCTTTCTGACAGAAGGAATCCTTCAAGGCAGAATTACTAGTCAAACTTTTGAACTTTGTAAATTCCCCACATCTTTCCTTAATGAAAAATTTTGAAAAAAATCAGGTATTATGGAAGGTAAACGTATCTTATTGTTTCCATTTCCTTCTGTTGTTCACATCCACTGTCCTAGCTACTTACCAGGGCTGTAGCTCACAGCCTCCAGACCTTGGGAGCTTTGATTATCCATGGAGATGACACAGTTGCACTTCACCCTCATAGTTTCTATTTTTAATTCAGTGGCACACAAAATAGTCTTTTTTTCCACGTAAAATCTAGTTTCATGATGTCTAGACCCAAAAAGCCTCCTCAGTAGCTAGGATTACAGGCCCAAGCCACTGACTTCTGGCTCAGTAGATGTTAACTCAAAAGAGAATAGTTGAAAAATATAGGAAGAACCGGTATCTATACCGTGTGTCCTTAATTATTCTTCCTTCCAGATTTTGCTAATGACCTTTTGTACAATTTGTTCTGGGTAACAGAAAAAGTTTCTGTTCTTAAGCTTCAATAGTTGTCTTCATCTGTGCTGACTCCTTCCCAAGTTAAAAGTTTCATGACTATTTTATGACATAAGTTTTAGATTCTTGAGGTTTAATCTACAAATATGCTTCTGCGACTTAGACTGGCAACTGACAAATTCACACCATTAATTATGCAGCTGTTACATCAGTCATATTATCAGAGAGCTGCTGAGTGTCAGTTTCTATACATTTTTTTCCTGTGGATTATGGGGCTTGAACTCTGGGCCTGGGCACTATCCCTGAGCTCTTCAGCTCAAGGCTGCCACCCTACATCTGGAGCCACAGTGCTACTTTCCATTTTCTAGAGGTTAATTGGAGATAAGAGTCTCATGGTGTTTAATGCCCAGGCTGGCTTTGAACCATGATCCTCAAATCTCAGCCTCCTGATTAGCTAGGATTATAGGCATGAGCCACTGTGCCCGGTTTGTCTCTGTACTATTTAGAGAAGCAATTCTGAGGCCCTTATGAGCAGAGGTGAGTTGGCTTCCTGATGATTCAGTATGGCTACTGACTCTGGAGATCAACCACAATTTCAGGGTGGATATAGCACTCAACTAATTTTATTTATTATAAGAATGTGGGAATGGTAAACATGTGGGAAAAATTATATTGACTGAAGTAAGCCAGATCCACAAGGTTGCATCATTTCCCTCATTTGTGGCAGGTAAAAATGTACCAATGTAACCAAACACATCAGGCAGCACACACTTGGCTACTCATAAATTCACGACAGTGTGGTAGACTCTGTGGAGGCCTGTAACTGTACAATTCTTTAGAAAGACAAGGTCAAGTCCAACAAAGTAAATATCAAGAAATGTGTTACTTGCAAGAGGGAGATGGGCTGAGGGAAGGGGGTAGAAGAGTGAAGAGGGCAGCGGGGAGATACAGTGAAGAATGTACTGTATATACAATAAAAAGAAGGAAAGGAAGGAGAGTGGGTCAGAGGGAATGAAATGGTGAAGGTGACACGGATCGCACAGTGGATTCACAAACTGCTTCGTTAGGTATGGCACTTAATTGGTACAATTACTAAAAGATCATAGAATCTTTTTCTGTATTTGCCAGTCCTGGAGCTTGAACTCAGGGCATGGACACTGACCTTGGGATTTCTCAAGGCCATCACCCTACCACTAGAGTCACAGTACCACTTCTGGCTTTTTCTGTGTACGGGGTACCAGAGAATGAAACTCAGAACACTCTACCACGAGGCCACATGCCCAGCCGCCTTAGAATCTCTTTTGAAATGGAAACATTTCAATGGGTTTCAAAGGGGCTGTGATAGTTTCAGGTAATTGGATGGGTGCGTGAGGGTGAGGAATATCTCCCGAGAAGGTTATCTCCTGGTGACTACTTGTGACCACAGCACAACTCAGAGGAATGTGAGTGCTGTGGGTGTGGCAGACAAGAGGCCGGGTGTGTCCCCTTGATGTTCACGGACCTTTTAGTAGAAGAGGAAAATGAAGAATAACTTGGTGTTAATTAAGATCTGAAGTAATAAAAAAAAAGGGGGTGGGAGAAGCAGCACTTTTTGATGTTTAGCTAAGTTGATTATTTAGTAGCCAGGCGGGTTCCTGGAGATTATGTATCTAGCTATGCCAAATCAACAATTCTCTTTGCTAAAACAGCTTTATTTAATGTTTTGCTTGTTATTAAAAAGGAAAAGAAAATGGAAACAAAACTCTGGGGCTAAAATTTTTGAATGTATAATGACCTTCCAGCTTTCTCCCTTGGAAGGGTTCTGACTTTGCAGGAAGTTCTCTCTGCTAATTGATAGGAATCAATGTCTTCATTAAGTTTTTCCTTCCAGTCTTTTTAAATCCACAACAAAGTCAACATGTGTAATTTTCCCCAAGAGATTGAAGACTACAAATAATAATAATTAAGATTTAGATCACATTTCCTTCTTGGCTCAGTTAAGGTCTTCAATTTCTGACATGTTTACTAAAAATTCTTCTCCCTTTCAGTTCACTAATTACCAAGGAAGTCTAGCCTGGCAAAGAAATACCATCATTGAAAGATTGTCAGAAGCCGATTAGCCCCAACACAAGCTGGGCCCTGAGTGGCCAGCACTTTGGGCCAGTTCTGAGGGGCCTGTGGAAAATGCTCCTGGTACCAGCCAGTTCTCAGCACGACTCTGTGGGAATGAGCAAGAAAAGGAAGGAAAAGAAAAATTGCTGCATCAAATTTGTTTATGCATTTATTTTAGCTTAACAGACAAAAAGTGACTTAGCACTGATCTTTGTATGATTCCATGGCTTCTAAGTTAATGCTGTGATTTTAATCCTTCTTGGTCTCATGGATTTGTGGTATCTGATATGTTCAAATATGTTAGGGAGGTCTTATGAATTAATTCATGTGTGTATTTGTGTGTGAGCACAGGGGTGGGGTGGTGGATAGAAGGAATAAGTATATCGATTGCTATGAAGTAAGGTGTAGAAAGAAGTAAAAGCATAAGAAAAACCCATGTTGACTAGGAGAAGCAATTGGCTCATCTAGAAGAAAGGGCTTTACAGAAGATGTGTATATTTTCATAGCATCTATTACTTTATAGTTTTGAGGGTTTTTTTGCAGAAAGTTGAACAAGAAACGTCTTAAGTTTCAAAAATAAGAAAAAGACTACAAACATTTTTATTATAAAGATTTGTAGGCATTGAGAAGTAAATGGAAACATTGTTCAAATATCAATATTGATGGATAGCTTTGGACTTACATACTATAAACATTTTTACTGAAACCTGTATATTCTCACCAGCCAAAGCTTGTCCTAAATTACTAAAACTTTATAAAAGTCCTGAAAGAAACTTCTGTTAGCCCTTTAAGTTTCTTATTTTTTCATATTCAAACCAGTTAATATTCCAGTGTAATCATTAGTTTCATTAACTGAGATTTAGAGCATAGGTTGCTGGAGGGTTTTTTTTTTTTTGTCTTTGTTTTTGTTTTGCCAGTCCTGGGGCTTGTTCTCAGGGCCTGGGTTCTGGCCCTGAGAATTTTTTGCTCAGACCTAGTGCTCTACCCCTTAAGACACAGCACCACTCCTAGCCTGGTCTAAGTAGGCTATTGGAGATGAGAATGATAGATTTCTCTGAACTCTAATCTTCAGACCTGTTGTGAGCATTTAATAGGGTGAAAATGTTAGCATGATGGATATAATAAATATAATATGAAAATGGTATATGATGAATATATTGTGGAATGCTAAATGAATATGATATAAACTAGTGATATAAATAATATGAGAAGAGTAATTAAATGAAATACAGCAATGAAATGAAACTAAGAAATATATTGCCAATACAAACTTGTACCTAAAGGCTTATGGACATGGGAAATAAACTATGATGTAAGGACACATATGACTGTAATCACAGGAACGGTCAGGAGCCTGGCTCACAAGATGAAGTATCATTGGAGCCCAGACACCTGAGCAAGATAGATAGAGCAAGCAACCAGCACATCTCTGGACACCACTGACCAAGGGGTGTAACCAATCCAGACCAAGCAAGGACCAAGACGTACCCAATCCAAATCAAGCACGATGGAGTTTGGGCCAGAAAGGAGCAGGGCAAGGATCAATATAGACCAAAGACACAGAGTGAAGGATGGCACTTCTGCTGGCCTTAACCAGGACTGCGGTTCGAGGATCTTTGGCCTGCAGAAGCTGCTCCTTGCCCGAGAAGACCAAGGAGGACCGAGACTCGTCATGAGGCCCTGGAGCTCACACCGCGGCAGGACCGGGAGCTGCATCTAACATCTGACCAGCAGGCTCTGTTCGACTTTGGGTCCAAGAGATGTCAGAGAGATGAGTCCAGTGGGTGTGCGGGATAGGCAGATTAGGATTAGACAAGTTAAGACTAGAAGATAGGAACTAGAACACAGTGTCAACTCTACTAAGCTATGTTAAATTAATAAACTAATTACATCATATTATCTGCCTATTGATGCATTACTTCGCCTGCTGACGATAAGACCTCAGCTTTCTGAGTAGGTAGGATTACAGGCATGAGCCACCCGTGCCAGGCTTAGTTTGCTCAGTTTTTGTGTGAAACTGTAATTAATCTGTAGAACATCTTCAAAATAAATAACATCACTAAATAAGGACTTATCCAGTTTATGGCAACATCATATATCTTCATTTATTTAGTTCTTTTATTCTTTTCTTTAGAATTTCATAGTTCGATACATCTACATATGTATGTATTTTAGTCAGTTCGCACCTATTTCACTTCCTTAGTGCTATTGTAAATGGCATTGCATGGTCTGTTCCTTAATTATCATTCAAGGTACAATTGTTTATTTCTAGCATATTGACAAGCAGGTGTGTGAGTTGGAAATACAGTGTATTTCCTTCTTATGCGAATAAATGAATTTGTTCACTTAGAATCTCTTGCCCAGGCTGGCTTTCAGTAGCAGTTCCTGAATCTCAAACTTTGAATAGATAGGATTATAAGTGAGCCACTGGTCTTCCATTTGTTAATGTATCTTTCTTTATGGCTCTTCACCATTCCAATGTATTCTTTAGGAAAATATTTATTCAAGCATCTTGTTTAACTTAATTTATTTATTTATAAAATCAGTTTATTTATATCCTAGACAGTAATAGGTCTTGAACTCAGTGGCTTGTGTTTTCACTCAAGGCTGGTATTCTAACACGTGAGCCATGGTTCCAATTCCAGCTACTTGTTGCTTAATTGAAGATAAAAAAATTTACAGAAATTTTCCCCTGGGCTGCTTCCAATTATGACATTAAAACTTCAGTCACTTGAATAGCTAGAATTACAGTTGTGAGCCCACAGTACATAGCTATTTTTCCTATATTTTTGCCAGGCCTGGGGCTTTAACTCAAAGTCTGAGCACTGTCCTTGGGCTTTCTCAAGGCTAGAGCTCTACCACTTGAGCATTTCTGGCTTTTTCTGTGTATGTGGTATGGAGGAATTGAACCCAGGTCTTTGTGCATGATAGGCAAGCACTCTATCACTAGGCTGCCTATTTTGCCGTTTTTTTCATATATTTTTATTGTAATTAATAGAAGGGTTACATTATATTCACCAGATAGAAGGTACATTACTTCACAAATACTAATACCCTTTCTCATGTCATGGTCCCCATTTCCCTCCCCCCTCCCCCCACACAACCTGATTTCCCCCCTTCCCTATCCAATTTCAAATAACCAAATACACATATATCCAATATATCAGATAACAAGGTGAAATATTGTAACAATATGAGATAACCAAGGGACAGTAAAAGAGATGAGAGATAACATAGTACGTTAAGGAAAACAATCACTCATTATATGGCTTTTGTTTCTTTATCCTGGAGGTCCTTACATTTAACATCATACTATATGGCCTTATTTATCTAGATTTTGTTCTATTGTGAATCTCTGCTGGAAGAGCCCAAGGTTTCTAAAGATTATATCAGATGAGAGAAACCACTGAGCCTATGTTCCTTTGAGTCTGGCTTACTTCACTTAATATGATTTTTTCTAAGTCTTTCCATTTCTTTACAAATGGGGCAATATCATTTTTTTCTGACAGCAGTATAGTATTCCATTGTGTATAAATACCACATCTTGTTGATCCACTCATCACCTGAGGGGCATGTGGGTTGGTTCCATATCTTTGCTATGCTAAATAGTGCTGTAATGAACATCGTTGTTATTTTGCCAATTTTTAATAGGTTTATTATATATTGTTTTCTTTGTGGCAAGCTATTTAACTTATTTATTTTGTAAATTAGCATCCTTTATTTTTTCTTTCTTTTTTATTGCATTTTATTGTCAGGGTATCGTATGGGGGGTTACAGTTACATTCATCATATATTGGGGATGAAATATGCGAATCAGAACCAAAACAATGCCCTAGTTAATTGAGGAACAAGAGGAATTCATCTCTCAGTGAGAATAAATATGTTGAAGAGAAAGTTAGGGTGACATAAATGAAATTCAAAAATCTAAACCGGTAAGGAGATAATTTAAAAAAATCATAAAACCAGACATGAAGGCATCGTTTTTTTATGTTTGTTAGTCCTATAGACACAATGTTATATGATATAGATTGACATGCATCTATGACATACAAATTTTAAGTATGTTCTAAAATCTATGTGCCAGTGATTGTATATAGAGATTCCCTTTTTGAATACTTGCTTGTTAAATATGACATTTGAAATATGATGTAAAAAATCAGTGTTAATCAAACCTAAAATAAAAAAAATCATAAAACCAGTTATGAAGGCAATGTTTTTTTTTAATTTTTGTTATTCCAGGGGCTTAATCTCAGGGTCTGCACACAGTTCCTGAGCTCTTTTGCTCAAGGCTAAGGCTTACCACGTGGAGCCACGGCATCAGTTCCATTTTGGGGGATAGTTAATTGGAGATAAAGTATCTCACAGGGACTTTTCTGCCCAGGCTGGCTTTGAACTGTGATCCTCAGATCTCAGTCTCCTGAGTAACTATGATCACAGGTGTGAGCCACTGGTGCCCTGCTGAAGGAATTGTTTCCAGGCTGACCTAGATTCCCACTAAAGATAACATTTTCTTTTCCTTTCTTTTTTTGCATTGTAAAATGAGTAAGGAAAAGGAGAGAGGCTTCTGCTTTGGTGTCCTAACTTCAAGAAGCATGTAGCCACGTGTGGAGAGCAAGCCGGAGCAGATGGAAAGGACACTTACAATTAAGAAATGGCTTACTTTAAAAAATGTTACAGCAATGCTTTCTGTTTCCTATTGTTCAACACACCTTACATTTCTTAAAGACATCAAGCAGAATAAAATATCTCTGGTAATAACGCATGTTTTATACTGGAAATTTTATTTTGGAATTTACAAGTTCTTATAATCCTACCTAACCATTATCAAGAGAGAAAAATAGGCCTTCTAGTTCATCATATTGTAATTTATTTTTATTTTTGCCAGTCCTGGGGCTTGAACTCAGGGCCTAAGCACTGAGTCCTTGGGCTTTCTCAAGGCTGGAGCTATACCACTTGAGCCATAGCAGTATTTCCAGCTTTTTTTTCTATGTATATGGTACTGAAGAATCAAACCCAGGTCTTCATGCATAGTAGGCAAGCACTATTTATGACTTACTCCACAGGAAAATTTGGAAAAAGAATTTGATTTGGTCCTTTTATAACCAGTATACTTATATGACTCACTCATGAAGTTTGGTTTATAAATAACTTTTACCAAAATTAAAACAAATTCACATAAGGAAATCAGTGGAGAAAATCTAAACATGTTTTCTTTTTGTTGATATGTATATTTAATTTTTGAAACGTGGATTTCAAAAAATAGTGACTTCATGTTGCCATCATTCCATTTAACAGGCTTTATTTTTGTGAATTTATTTTTAAGCTTATTGTGAAATACTGAGTGAAATATTTGTTTTTCAAGTCATCTCAGACTGCATGAAGGCTTAAATCAATTAAAGAGTGGCACTTTTGATCTTTGTGTGCACCCCAAAATATTCATCTTTTTTCAAGATGGCTACTCTTCCTTCTACATGCAGTATTCATAAATAGCATGCGACAGTGCCTTCTATATCTAAACTCCCCATATGAGAGCCATAGAAAGCTTTTGCCAGGGCTAACAGTCACCTTACAAGCGGATAATGGCATTGAGAGATAGGTTTTCATCCAGCCCTGTGAAGGCTGCAGGACAGGGTTTTCTCAGGCACACTTTGTCCTGCAGAGCCTGCTCTGCACAATTTTCATGACTAGGAGCATAAGGAAAGACTCATTCTGCCACAGCTGATGAGTTATTTTCTGGGAGGGCCCTGCCTTCGTCCACTTTCTAAGCACAGCAGGCCTAGGCATTTGAACAATCACCAGTCAGTCATTGCTATGCGAGACACACAGTGAGCCTGAATTAGAAACCCTGCTTTGCAATGCTCAAACTTTCAAAAATGCAGGGTTGAATATTTGCGGCAGTAACAAGCCACTCCTCCTGAGGCAGGGTCAAGTGAGGGTTCTACATTAGCTATTGAGTTATTTCCTTCCTCTGGATGAAATTAAGTTTTGAAAAAAAAATATTGTAGGAGTGATGTACAGAAGGGTTACATTACATTCATCAGGTAATGGATACATTACTTCTTGAATATTGTTACCCCTTCCCATGCTTTTTCTTACTTCCCCTCCCCCCAGACTCTCCCACTCATCTTATTTTTCCCTTATCTTCCCTTTTTCAAATAAACATATATACAATATACCAGATACCAAAGTCAGATACAGTAATAACAGAAGATAAACCTTAAGGGGAAAAGAAGAGATATAAATATCAGTAAATAAAGTGAGATAATAATATAACATATGTTATATATCATAACATAGGTATCTTTACAATACATGAATTTTGAACCAAGATATCCCATAGTGTTTCTGATTTTAATGATATGAGTAGGTGATATTAAACATGAAAGAAATGTGATGCTGAAGAAAGTTTCAGACCAAAGGCTACAGACCTGCCATTAATTTACAATCCATTGAGAGACTGTGTATACTCATCTATATATTTATATTTAAAGATGCAGTAGAGGATGGGTAGAATTCCATTGTGTCTATATTCCATTGTATATTTATACCACATTTTCTGGATCCGCTCATCCACTGAAGGACATCTAGGTCCATTCCATACCTTGGCTGTGATCAACAGTACTGCAGTGAACATGCTGTACTGGTAGCTTTAGAGTGGTAGCTTTAGTCAGTTGTATAGACGATCAGAAGTGGTATGGCTGGGTCAAAGGGAAGCTCTGTATTTAGACTTTTGAGGAACCTCAGTCTTGCTTTCCAGAGTCTTTGCTTGTGTTCCCACTCCCACAAACAGTGTAGTAGCATTCCTTTTTGGCCACATCCCCACCAATATGTTATTGTAAGTTTTCTTCATAGTGGTCATTCTAAATGGGTGAGGTAGAATCTCAGTGTTGTCTTGATTTGCATTTCTTTTCTGGCTAGAGACACTGAATATTTCCTCATGTGTCTGTTGACAATTCTTACTTCTTCTTCAGGGAAGTCTCTAGTTAAGTGTTTGGCCCACTTATTGTTGTTTCTATGAGGATTTGTTTTTGCGAGGTTTTATATTTTGAGCTCTAAGTACGTTTTAGATATGAGTTCTTTGTCTGAGGTGAAGCTGGTAAAATTCTCCGATGCAGTGGCCTTTCCATTTATCTTGCACACTATGCCATTTTCTGTGCACAAACTCTTCAGTTTAATGCAATTCCATTTATCCATTTTTTCCTTGATATTATTGTGATTCTGGACCTTAGGGAGTTTTGAGCCATATCTGCAAGCCTTAGTGCTTACCCTGTCCCTCCCTGTAATATTTTCATGGTATTTGGCCTTACACTGAGGTCTGGGGAGCATTTTTAATTGATTCTAGTACAGGGTGATATTTTAAGTGATTCTAGTACAGGGCGATCCAGCTGCAGTTTTCTGCAAATATTTAGCCAGTTCTGCCAGTACCATTTGTCGAAGAGGCTATGTTTCTCCCATCTTGTGCTTTTGGCTTCCTTATCAAATACTAATTTTGGCTGTAGGTCTGTGGGTTCATTTTTGAGTCTTTTATTCTGTTTCATTGTTTCTGAAGCTTATTTTTGTACCGGTACCAAGCTGCTTGTATAATTATGGCTTTGTAATAGGGTTTGAAGACTTCTTGGTGTGGTTCAGTTGTCTGAGTATGAACACACAAGCTGGGGCTGCCTTCTGCACCTGTGGTTTCCTAGATGTCCTCATTTTGAAATAGTGAATAGCAGGAGAGGGAAAACATGTTTCACAGAAATAAAGGCACCGTGGTCTGAGAAGGTGTCAAAGAAACAAGCCTGTAATACCTTAGGATCTTTGAAATGTTATATAATTTTAAATCAATAAGCATAACAAAAACATTGAGGTAAGTAAACCAAATTCTAAGATGATTTGTTCCCAAACAAATGCATATAGATATGGCGGTGTAAACCATCCTGCTTGTTTCATGAACATTTTCTTAAAATTGGTTTAGGACATTTAGATGATTGCATTAGATTCCATTTACATTAGAAAAAACAGTTACCATGCCTACAAATGAAGGTAAACCTTTATTGTGAGTCTTTTTTTCTCTAATGCCAGAACTGTGTAATAATAAATTTTCATCTTACAGGAGTTCCAGTTGTCATATGGTACATATTTTGTTTCATTAGAAATGATGAATTCTGCAACTTTTCAAGAGAGAGGTGTCAGTACTGTTGTGAGGTGCTCTGCCAGCTAGATCACCGGAACTTTTCTTCTTGTCACTTTTATTAGCATCATTTTATGCCTTTGAAAAGATCAATAATTCATAAATACTGCTGACATCAGAAAATTTTCAGGTTTCATAAAACTACTCTCTTATGAATGTTGATAATGCAATTTTATTATTACAGGCCGTAAACTTGTTTTCTGATGCCCTGGTTAGATAAGTAAGGGTTTGCCCACACTTTTGGTTTATTATGCACATCAGATATAGTAGGGAGTGAATGTTTATCAGTTGTTGGCTTACATAAGATCAAACTTTGGTCCAGTTATTTTAAATACAGTTTTGATTTAATTGCTTTCCCAAGTTTGTCAGTTTCATATTCTGCAAGGACAAGTTTGTCCCTTTGTGCTCTAAATCCTCCAAAAGCAATATACCAAATCAGTTAGGTCATAGCCACATTGTTTCTTCTACAAATTTGGCTTGAACTGAGATTATTTCAAAGCACTCTCATCTTCTGTCTTTAGTTTTTCTAATGTCCTTGGTAATTGAACATTTTTAAGGAAATTATTGTTCAATTTTAAATTTTATAACAATCAAAATAACAACAAAAAAAGGCATAGCAAGGAAATGGAGAATCAAAAACAATTCTGATCCAACTTCTTTGTTGAGAGTAAAGTAAGAGAAAAAGGTAGTTGGAGTCAAAACAGATGGAAGGATTTATGTGTCTTTGTATTTTATAAACCAGTACAAATAGCAAGATTTCCTAAGATATTGATTCGATCACGACTTGTAAACACAAGTACTACTGGGACCAGGTTTGGCTCCTGCTGGGGAGCCTGGAAACCACTAGTGAGCCCAGCGGGCAGACCTCTCCAGAACCATGGAGAGCACAGGCAGAAGGGCTTTCTTGAGCTGGAGGTCAAGCAGCCTGCTCCACTGTGAGGGTTGTCAAAAGCAGATATTTGTACTTTCATATAATATTTCTACATTCAAAATGTGGGAGCCCATTTCTTTCCTTTTTTACTTTTTATTTACTTTTATTATTCTTTTATTCTCTTATTTTCTCTTCCTTCCTTACTTACACTCCTTCCATTTTCCTTCCTCCTTCCCCCTCTCCCTTTTTTCTTCTCCCCTTGCCCCTCCCCCATTCTCTTCCTCTCTTCCTCTTGCCTTCCCTCCTTCCATTCCTCCCTCTCTTCCTCCTTTTCTTCCATCCTTCCTTCCTTTCTTCCTTCCTTTGCTTCCTTCTTTCCTTTATTTCTTCCTTCCTTTTTTGTTTATCATTTTATATATTCAGACCAGAAAATATACCTCTGAGGAGCAAATATAAAACTATGACTGGGTTTTCTACTGCTCAATGTATGTTAAAACATTTAAATATATTCAAGTATAAATTCATTTATACAATGCAGTATGTGCATATAGAATATACACTATAGAAGCAATAAATAAGATATAGAATTTAATATATATGCACATACATATTTGTTGTATATCTATTTATATACAACTGCATCCATATAAAATACATATATAAATATATTATGTTTATATACTTCATGTAGATGAAATAAAAGATCTACACATATCAATTAACCACTATACATACATTAAATATATGTATCTGCATATTTTGCTTTACTTCAGAGCAAGGAGGCAGTATCTGCAATGTGGATTGCATGCAGTCTGTGTTCCTTTCTCAAGCCTTGGGGATCCTGTCACCTGCTTTTCTTTGATTAATTTTATTCTGAAGATATAATCTCAGAAGCCGTATAAGCCACAGTATTTTCCCAGGTATTATTAGTCTCATAATTCTTCAAGATAGAGGACCAAAGTAATTTGTAATCTTATTGGAAATTTTCTAGTCAGCTATAACTCTATGGCTTTTTATTGAAATACAAATATAAAATCATCCAGGAAAGCACTGATAAGCTTGGCTTGCTTCAAGGCCATGGTGAACTGGAATTAAATCAAGCCTTCATTTTCAGCATCTGCCATGTAAAAAGAGCCTTACCAGATTTTATACAACTTCCTGTATTATTAGTAATATTGTAGTTCTAGCTAATTCTTAATTTACCTGTCCAGATTTGTTTAGCAAATTGATAAGATCTTTAAATGAATAAATAATGATATAAAATAAAAATAAAGGAAGATACATCTATATATCATTTCTGTCTAACTCTCCAGAAAAAAAATGAAGGATAGATGTGTGGATTATGGATAGATAGATAGATAGACAGACATTCTCCCTTAGAAGCAAACATACTACTGGACATATTAATCTTCAGAATAACATAGAATCCAATTGTAGAATTAGGCAAATACTTGCCAGATAACTTTTAAACTCAATTACTATAATTTTTTATATTTTTATATTTATTATATTTTCCTTATTATATTTATCAAAAATAAGTCCAATTTTACCTTAGTTCTTGTACCAATAGGCTGATACTTTTAAGATTTAGATAGAGTCGTTCAGGTTATTTTTCTTCTCCATTTTCCTCCCCTGAAACCTCAGCTACATCAGTTTTGTAGCGCAGTGCAGTGCACCGCTGACTTCCGTAAGACTTTGCAGTGCATCTCAGATCCTGGCAGTGTGCAGTGTGGTGTCTCCCGGGGCGGTTCAAGAATGGCACACACGAAAGCTGTGGGTGCTTGCTGCGCAAGACCCGGGATCTCGTCCTCCACGGCGGTCATCAAGAAGTGGCCAGGCCAGCCTTGGGGTCTGGGGGCCGTGACTACCCCTGCATGAGGCCTGGCAGAAGGACATGGCAGCCTCCATGCTGCCTGCTTGTCTCAGCTTTGGCCCCGGCCTCCATGCTGTCACCACTGTACACAGCATCACCATCCCTCCCCACCCCTCTTAATAATGTGGGGTATACAGTAGATTTGGACTGTCTTCCTCTGATCTCCATTCTGCAGGCCACATTCAAGGCACACAAACAGATTCCCATGTCATGCGTTCTATCATGTAACAGCTTTCATATCTATATTATATATATTATGTACTGTTATTGTGCACTGTATATCGCATGACTTATATATATATATATATATATATATATATATATATATATATACATTCCAATTTTTTCACGCGGAATGAACTAGTTCTTTACCTTCAGAACTCCGCAGTGCTCGGAAGTTCCTTATGCTTTGGACTCACATACATCACCGCTAGCGAGGAATTTATTTTCTGTCAAGAAAAGTGCCTAAGGAACCAATAGTTTACCACCGCCATAATTATTATTGCTTTCTACTATAGGAGATCTGTTGTTAAATACTTGAAAATCGATGCATTCAGCCATTTTACACTTGGCTAGAACAAGTAATAAGATTTTCTAATTCTCATGTAAAGAGAAAACAAGACATTCTGAGTTTTGATTTGGGGGTGGATACTAACTAAATATATAACTTCCCACAAGCCACCATCCCCTCCCCCACATCACCATTTTTTCTTCAGTGGAATCATTGCTTGAACAAACGTGCCTGGAGTCTTCTGTAAAGGGAGAGGAGTGGTGGGCGTGTGCAGCTGTGCCACTCAATTTACACACTCGAAATGGAGTTGGCTGGGGTTGGGAGAACTGGGGTGAGGCAGGATAAGTCATTTTAACTCAGATTCTCAGAATTATGTGTCTTTTGGAGGTTAATCAATGTGTATTTTAAAATGCTGCTCATCATAATGAAATCCTTATAGGTTTTGATTTCATTATGGCTTACTTGTCTATCACATGTGACATGGAAATTACTCAAATTTCTAGTCTTTAAACACGAAAGAGAGGTAGGGAGGGAGGAAGAAAGAAAGGAAGGGAAGAATGGAGGGAGGAAGAAAGGAAGAAAGGGAGGAAGGAAGGAGAGAAAGGAGGAAGAAAGGGAGGGAGGGAGGAAGGAAGGAAAGAAGGAAGGGAGGGAGGGAGGGAGGGAGGAAGGAAGGAAGGGAGGTCCAGGAAGGGAAGATAATCCACACACCCAAAAGGGCCAATACTGAGGCATATCAACTCGTGAGATCTGGGGCTGGTCTGTGCTTTGTGGTCACTGTGGGAGAGGATTTCAAGGTGTCAAGTGCAGGAGGCCTTTCTGGCCTGGACCTAAGACAGCTGTTCTTCAAGGTTGATCCTTTATTCCAAAGCCAGTGTTCCTCCCCAGAAGTAAATTCCTTCCTAGTGCTATCTCGTTTGTCACACGCCTAGGCAGGATTGGAGGGAAAAGAGTTCTCACATGAGCAAGGGAACGTGTCGTGCTTTCTGAACTGTCTCTTTCCTCCACCCCAGGGGACAGTGCTGGGTTCCTGTCCTGTCCCTGACCTGGGGCTTGATCTTGGTCTGGGCACTGTCATGTGTCCTTTTGTGCTCAGGCTGGCTTTGAACCTTGGTCCTCCAATCTGAGCCTCCTATATAGCTAGGATTACAGGCGTGAGCCACTGTGCCTGGCTTCAAATAATTTCTGACTACGACTTTTGGGTAATTTTGATCTCCAATCTACTATCAATCAGTCTACACTATCATGAGGGTAGTATTCTCAAAAAGCAATCGTTAGTTATAACTAAATAGTGGGTTACATAAATTAAATATTGAGACTTTCTTTTAAATCAAATGAAAGAGGGAATGGACATATATTCAAGAACTTAGTACACTTCAATGAAGAGACCATGATGGAAATTCTGTAGCATTTACAAGAAAGCAGCAGAGAATGGCATGACAGATAGATGGTCAGAGATAATATTGACTATTAGTTGATATTAGTTGACAAATTACCCTCTGAATCTCAAAAGGGATCACCACAAACCCTCTCACTGTGTGCAATGTGCTAATAAAATAAGAAGCAGGTTGTGCAAACTGTAAAATGAAGCAATGGACAGTTAGGTAAATAAAAATAGAATTCAAACCCAGCTATAGTCAACAAGATGTGATATTTATACACAATGGAATTCTACGCTGCCATCAGAAAGAACGACATCGCCCCATTTGTAAGGAAATGGAAAGACTTGGAAAAATCATATTAAGTGAAGTAAGCCAGAACCAAAGAAACATAAGCTCAATGGTTTCCCTCATTTGTAATAATTAGTACAAACTTTGGACTCTCCTAGCAGGGGTTACAATAGGGTAAAACCTAGATACATAAGGCCATATAAGATGAGGCTAAATGAAAGGACCTCCAGGATATGGAAACAAGAGCCATATAATGTGTGATTGTTGTTCTTAATATACTATGTTATTTCTGATCTCCTTGGTTGTCCCTTGGTTATTCTCATATTTTTACAGTGTCTTACCTTATAATCTTGTATATTGTATATATGTTTATTTGTTTATTTGAAATAGGAAAGGGAAACGGGGGAAAACAAGATGAAGGAAGGGGGTAGGGGGAGAGAAGTGGGGACAAAAACATGAGAAAGGGTATAAATGTACTTGGTAAATATAACAGTAACGCTTCTATTAATTAGATTTTTTTCAAGAAAAAAAATTATATGCCAGGAGTTTGGCCTAGTGGTAGAGTGATTGCCTAGCATGCATGAAGACCTGGTTCTTCAGTACCACATATTTAGAAAATGTTGAGAAAGCCCAAGGACAGTGTTCAGGCCCTGAGTTCAAGCCCCAGGACTGGAAAGCAAACAAACAAGCAAACAAAAATCAGCTATAAAGGGGTTGGATTCCAGTAACTCTAATCCTACCTTCTCAGGAGGTGATCTCTCAGCATCACAGTTCAAAGACAGCTCAAAGAGGAGATACTATGAGACTCTTATCACAATTAACTATCCAAGTGGAGTTATGGCTCAAGTGATAGAACACTAGCCTTGAGATATAAAGCTCAGGGGCAGAACCCAGAACCAAGTTCAAACTTTAGGAACACACACACACACACACACACACACACACACACACACACAATGGTCTACAAAGAAAAATATTCATGTACGTAATATAAGTTTAGGTGATTTAATCTTAAATAAATACTTGTGAGTGTTAGGATTGTATTTAGTACTGACCATAACATAGACAAATATTTCTAAAGCCATTTAAACATTACAAATTTAAAATGTCATATATAAGCAATATATTTACCAGGTGTACTTTATTCATTGATCTTGTTATCTTATATAAGCATTTGCAATCAATTATACATGACATTATTATTTCTGTGTTGGTACTGTTGCTACAGCTCCACTTCCAGCCTTTTGGTGGTTAATTGGAAATTATAGTTACTGCTTTGAAATATCTGTATTATAAAATGAGATAAAAGTATGGAAAATAATTAGTGTAAAATTTTAGTAATCTTCCAGGAAGCAGCTGCTACTGGATGCCTTAGGATGTAATGTTAAAATGTTGCCAAGGTTTTTGGTAGCTACAGGGATTTAAAAAATCAGCTGCCTCACTGTTGGCACAGAGGAGGTAGGCATGATGCCCCAGGAGGCTCTTTCCACCATAGACAGCTGTGAACAAACTTCAGCATACAGTTTTCTTATACTATTCAATTCTTGAGAAACAACTAGAAATGTCTTGGTTTATGAATGCTCCAGTGATGTCTCTGGATGAAGATTATTCAAATACACTTAAACATTGCAGCAAATACCTGTGTATTTCAAGGAGTAATTCATACTCAGGGACAATTTCAGAAAGTAAAGTGTCCTGCATGTTTGGGGAGGGCAGCTAAGGCTTGATGAGCTTCTTATGAGTGTTTTCTCCCCACTACTTTATGCATATTTTATGCAAAGATCAGTCTACAGCCACATGAATCATGGAAGGAATAAAGCAGTGTACTGAGTGTTAGGATTGCTTTATTTTGAATGCATCTGAGGTCAACTACATGAATCTACATGGACATTCAAATAGAATAAATTAGACGGAGAGTGATTTCCATTTGTCGTAAAAATAGTTTTGGCCCTCTGAACATAGTACAGAAGTTTTGAAATAAGAAAACTTTATACATGCTAGAATGAAACTGTGATACCATTACTTAAAAATAAATCCTGCTTTAGGTGTGTTTGAATAAGTTGTTCAAAAGGATTGGAACAGAACATGCATTGTCAAACTATGCAAATATCACTCCAAATCTTAATCACATGTGTAAGTGATGCATATAAATAAAACTAAAAATTATAAGAAAATACCTAGTAAGGGTTACATTACATTTGCCTTCTATTAATTACAATAAAAATTATATGGAAAAAATAAATAAAATAAAATTTGCACAAAAAAGAGCAATTCTGGAGCTATCACAATGTCTATTTCAAATTACACAACAAAGCTATAGCAAGAAAAATAACAGTACTGGCACAGAGGCATATAACCCAGAAGAACAGTATAGGTTACCAGTGGCTGAACCACACATCCACAGCTATGTGGATCTCAACACAAATGCCAAAACACAAGTTAGAGAAAAGACAGCCATTAGCAACTAGTACAGAGAAAACTGCATATAGACATGCTATAAACTGAAACTATCTTCTGTACTAAACTCAATCTGACTAGCTTCAGATCTATGTAAGAACTGAAACTAGCTCCAGGAATATGTTAGAACTCACAGGCATCAGCAGAGTGCAGCTCCCTGGACACTCAGGAAAGTGAAAAAAAATTACCTAGTAAAATATTATTCTAAAGCTTGTTTCAAGGCAAGATTATATATAAGCTCATAAATATGATATAAATATGGTATATGTGCATAAAATACACATATATAGTTAATTCCATGTATACTTTGAATTATAATATTATCTAACAATATAGATGGATTTCAGAAACCGGATGTGAATTCAAAATCTGATACATTGACCTAGAGGTTGGCCTTCTACCAACTGAGCCATACCTCCACTTCCTAAAATGAGTTATATAAATGAATATCAAATATTTAAAGTTGTAGGGGATAATTAATGTAACATCGGCATTGTAGGGATATGAGAAAAAGCATTATCAGGTTTCTGAATACAAACACATAATGTACAAGCCAATAGTTTTCATTCCTAATGGAATTGTTTTTAATACTGGTTTCCTGAATCGAGGTAAATGCTTAAAAGAATGTCATGCATCAGCAGAGTTTATTCTGGATGGATCCAGTGGTTTGAGCCTGTAATCCCAGCTACTAGGGAGACAGAAAGAGTGAGTCCTGGTTTGAGACTAGGTCAGGGAACCAGTGCAAGGAAACCCATCTCAGCCAGTCAGATCTGGGCTCTGCAGCATGCACTAGTCATCTCAGCTACGCGGGATTAGAAATAGGAAGATCGTGCTCCTGGCTGCAGCAGGAATAAAAACCAAACACCACTGGACAGATTAAAATAAAATGGGCGATGGGGACCTGTGTCCCCACCTTCCGCTGCTGCCCACCACCCTCTGTGGTCCACCATTTCCACTCAGTTCCACAGGATAACATTGGCACTGCCAGCGTCCTTTGTCCCTTTATTAATGTGGATGCCTCAGGAGGAATCTTGCCCTTGAAAGAGCCTTTAGAGTACAGCCCCAAGAGAAGACTTGCTGGGACTGAAGATCTTGTCATTCCAAACATCTCTGCACTGGCCTGCATCGGGCAGCTTTACTCTCTATGCTGTCTTTAACACCTAAAGGCTCAGTCAGCACTCCCTTGTTAGGTGTGGTAATTTTTCTCTTCTCCCTGGGTATCTTATTTCCTCCCTGCACTTTTTCCTAAGGCCGTCTCCTGCTAACACAATCACCCCCACCACTTCAGGTGTGAGAGAGAGCAGAGCAGTAGCTCTGGAGCCCTCAGTGACTGGGCTGCACACAGAACAGTGAGCCACGGGGAGGTCTTCCAGAGATAAGCCTGTCACTGTTGGCTTCCTGGTCAGATAGCACTGATTTTATGGAAAAATAAGGAAATATAAATGGGCATAAGCTTGCAGTGAATGTTAAGTCTCAATCCTTTGTGGGTTTTTTTTTTTTTCCTAATGCTGTCCTGGGACTTGAATTTAGGCCTGGGCACTGTCCCTGAGATGTTTTCCTCAAAGCTTTCGGTCTGCTACTTGAGTCACTGCTTCATTTTTGGTAGTTTATTGGAGATAAGAGTCTCACAGCCTTTGGGTAGTTTACTGGGGATGAGAATGTCATGGACTTTCCTACCTACACTGGCTTTGAACTGGACTTCTCAGATCTAAGTCTCGAGAGTAACAGGGATTATAGGGGTAAGCCAAAAATGCCTGTCTCCTGGTCTTCTTTATATATATATTATTTAAGCAACTTTATATACTCCTTCCAAATACTTTCTTGTACATACATTAGCTTAAATGTATTGTTCACAGCCTACCAGCAGACCTCAGTTAGAACTCTGCAGAAACTCCATTGGACTCTGAACCTGCCTCTCAAAATTTATATGTCTACCCAAAATCTCTCCCTTGCACCCAGTCTGTTCCTGGCCATTCCTCACAAGTGTCCCCTTACCCAGAGGAGCCTGCCCCACTCACGCAAGCTCAGAACTGAGCTCCTCCTGAAGCTTTCCTGCCACAAGCAGAGTCTCCCACTTGGATTTCAGGTCTGACAGGCCTTGCCCTCCATTGCTCACATCTCTGTGGGAATTAGACGAATGTCCTGAGTGTGTCCCCTAGCTGAATGCACTTCCACTCATCTGCTCCCAGGACAGAGCAGGGAGAGCTTTCACCTTCCAAGTCAGGGCAGGCCACATCTCTGGTCAATGTTAAGGCTAAGCTCACAATATTGTAAGGTAACTCAGTTGGCAAGAATCGGAGAAGCTATGTTTTGAGAGGTAGAATTGCAGCCTTCATGGGTGGACTCCTGACTGAAAGACCAGCAGTCCCAAACAAAGCTCTTAAAGATGACGACCACATGCTTGGGTGGAGACCAAGCCTTAACAAAAGCAGACCTTATTTGGACATTCACTGGTACAAGCTCAGGGACCACAGAACTTTTCCATTTAGGGAAACCAGAGGCTCCTGCAGTGAATCAAAGCTTCTCTGTACAAAGCTTTCCTAGGGCTAAGTGGCAGGATATCTGCGATTCAATGAACAGCCTCTCTCACCTCTAGGCTTTTCAGGGCTGGGTGGCAAACTCATCTCCCTCCCCCAGCTGGACTCCAGGATGAATGGGAGAAATTATCTAGACTCATGTCAACAGCAAAGACTTGTGAGATGTTTGCAAGTAAAGGCCAGGTGTGAAGGCCTCATCACCACTCGAGTTCTTGCTCGCAACCCCATCGGCTTGATGATTAGAAAACCTGAAAAGCCTAAATTAAGTAGGACTCTGAGACTTACCCAGGCATCAAGGTCATGCCAAGGTCAGAGGAGGAAAGACAAGATGGGCAAATGATCTCTGGAGGAGACTGAGTAGACCGGTGGAGGTTGGTCAGTGTCTGGAGGGAATTCCTCAGCCTGAGGAATGGGGAGTCTCAGGAAAGTCTCTACTTCAGGTAACAAGAGTACACCAGTGATGACTCCTAACTTGGATGAACATGCTAAGGCTAGTTAAAATGCCATGAGAAGGCACTGAGTAAAGGTAAGTTAAAGGATTCTCAGATCTTAAAATGTCTTCACAAGGGCTAGAGGCATGGCTTAGTTGGTATAGTGCTGACCAATGAGTGTTCAAGGCAAAAAAGAAAGAAAGAAGAAAGAAAGAAAGAAAGAAAGAAAGAAAGAAAGAAAGAAAGAGAAAGAAAGAAAGAAAACACCATTGTAAATCAAATTTACCAGAACTTGAACTTGGGCATGATCCCTGAGGCTAGTCACTCAAGGATAGCTCTGAAGCTTTCCTTCCCAGGCTGTTCTGAACCAAGATCCTTACATCTCATCCTCCTGTGTAGCTAGGATTATGAGCGGGATGCCTGGTGCCTTGGCCTATGTTCATTTTAAAACACACATCTAAAAGATTATTTGGTGGCAGCACTTGACTACAAACAGACCAGAGCTGTCCAGATCATCTTCCACAGTCAGTGCCTCTGTCCACATCAGAGATCTTCCCTCACTCACTGCACCTCCTGATTGGCCTGCAGCCAATCCTAAATCTGTGACCAAGCACGGCCTGCAGGCTTGTGTTGGCCATGCAATTTCTTCCTTCAGGGTTTTGCCTGTCTCTCCACCTTGCACTCTTCAGGAAGCCCTCTGCTTAAACATGGTTCTATTTCACCACCTTTGAAAAGAACCTGTATCACCTTTTAACAACTGGAATGCTCACTTCCCTTTGTTGGGCTTGCCATCCCTAGGGAATGTCTAGGTGGTGATTTATTTGTGTCCATGTCCATTGTTTCTTTTGTTTCTTCACGCTACCCCGTGACCCTGAATCCCTGCACCCTCTGTTCTGTCTGCCCTTCCCAGGACATGGGATTCCCTTAGCTATGGCACAGGCAGTGAATAGCTGTTTGAGGAGCAAATATATCATGTTAAATGAGGGTAAGAGCCTTAGGAACATCATAGTTGCAACCAGGATACTCAAAAGCTCATCCTTAGTAGCCAGGATTGGGGCATAAGCCACAAGCACCTGTTAAGCCACGAGGACTTCCACACAGCGCTGAGCTGTCATCTTCTGGGAGAGGTGGCTCTGTCAGCTGAAGTCTTTAGTGGGCTCAGTAGTTAATTCAGACTCACAGGGCAATTAGCCAATGGTGTTAAAAAGTTATGGCTAATTTAACTAAGGGTTAATAGAGCCCATAAAAACTGTCGGAGTTGATGATTCCTGGGAGATCTCGTGCCCAAGCACGCACAGCAGTCAGGGCTTGCTCTCTCCTTGTAGAGGTGAGGGTTGAGGGATACACACTGCTACATTGGTAGGCCACAAAATACGGTTTCGACTTTTTAGTCCTTTAAAATGTCACTGGGAGTAATAGCTAACAAGGAGGCGAATTTGTCACAAAAGCATGCCCAGATAATCCCCAAGAAAGCATATTTTTCTATGACTGTTAGAGTAAATAGAACTTCAATAGCGATAAATAAGATCTTTCTTTCCTTTGTAATTTGAAAATACAGCAAAATCTCTACTGAGGATGTATTGAATGACAATGGAACAGAATTAAATGACCCAGTGGTTGAAATGAAATGAAGGGGGTTTAGAGAAGGTAGATTTGCGAGCTGTCTTTCAAGAGGGTTAGAAGGGAACAACAATGTCTGCTAAACAACACTTCTGAATCTCTTAGCTAAAGGGCAATGCACCGATCTTTATGGGCCTCATGTTTTATTCATAACACAGTTTGAGCTCGTAGAAGAGGCTGTGTTTTTTTTTTCCACACAGTTTATGTTATAGATCTTTTACTCTAGGAAAACTCAGCTTCCTACTGTGAGAAATTCACTTGTCTCCCAAGTAGCAAATTTAGGTAATGCATGAGAAAGTGGACTTATGTACCAAAGAAAAAAGAAAATACTCTAAAAAGAACTTAAAATGATAGCCAGGGAAGAAAAGCACCGATCAGATGATGTCAGCAACATCAAGGACAACTCTAGTTCATGCTAACTCTCTCCATAGCCCTGACTTGACTGAAAAAATTTCTTATTGATGGTAATCTGCAAGAAAACTTTGACAAGTTGGTAATATGAGAAGCAAAAGGTAATCAAGATGCTGAAAAAGCAGGATCTTGAGTCCAATACCACTCTGGTAACTGAGGTAGATCCTGTCTCAATACGAAATCTGATACAGGGCTGGTCAGTGATGTACCTGAGTGATATAGCTTCTGCCTAAAATGTGTAAGACCCTAGGATCAATTAACATTAGCAGAATACACATGAACACACAGGCACATCTGCATACAGGCCCAAACACACACATATATACCACACATATGTGAGCACATGTGCACACACACACACACACACACACACACACACACAATGACAAGCACTACTTGACATAATCACAAAGACATATTTCTTGCCTGGCTGCACAACAAAAATACATAGCACTGTGTCTTTCGTCTAGTATGAAAAAGTAGACAGAAGGAAGATGGCGCCAAGACAATAGGGACGCTGCCTAGCTTTCTCTGACAAAAAGAGAGAACCAGGGATTCCCACGAACCAACTATCTAAAGAAATCCACAACAACAAACTCAAAAAGCAACGGAGAAGGACTCAAACCGGAAAAGAAATCCAGATAAAGCTCACATCCAACTTTCTCAAAGAACTCGGAACGCGAGGACCCCTCCCCCACCCCTTGCCCAAAGCCGCGGAAAGCCGCGCCAGACCAAGCCTCGAACAGCAGCTTGAGCGGGCACCAGCTCCACGCGGGGAAAGCGGGGGCGGCACGGGCTCTAATCCACGACAAGCGGCGGCAGTGGAGGGCACCAGGCTGGGAGCCCAACGGCTGCAGAAACCAGCACAGAACCGGGCCAGTGAACGGCAGAAGCAGCAGAACCCAGACACAAAACCAGAACAGCAAGCGGTGGAACCCAGACGCAGAACACAGGCAGCGGCTGAGACCCGAGGGGAGTGAAAGACTCCCCACCACCATGGAGCACCCGCAGACGGACGCAGAGGCGTGAGTAATACAACGCGTCCCCAAACACATCAGGAAAGCAGAGCGGGTGCCAAGCAATAGAACTTAACTCAGACCCCAACACCCTGCCCGAGAAAGACTGGCGGGAGCAGGGGGGCAAGGAATTTAGAATCCTGTCCCTCCCCTCAACAGCCCCCTCCCTCAGGCCATTGACTGGAGATTGACAGGCGGGCTACCCATAAGACCCAGCACCCCACCAAGGGAGGCGGGGCTGCCCCAACTCCCACCCGCCCAACGGGCTCAACCCCCAGCCCTCTGACTGGAGACTGACAAGCAGGCGGACCCTAAGACTCAGCACCCCACCAGGGGAGGCGGAGCTGTCCCAGCTCCCACCCACCCACCAGGCTCCTCACCCAGGCCACTGGATCTGGAGAGTGGAGGACTTTGGGACCCTGCCTTACAAAAGTGGGTAGGGGGTGCGGGTAAATAGGAGCCAGCATCTGCCCCCCCTCAATTCTCGAGCGGGGCATCCTCCAGCTGGGAATCCTGAAAAAGACACCACCGAGGGCCCCCCCCACAGTCACAGACTCTGACAAAGCAGTGGAAACACAGCAGGGATCTGAAGGGCCAACCAGCAGCCAAGCTCCCCCTCTAAGAACCAAAAAGGCGCGGCTCCGCCCTTGGAGCCCACCTCCCCAGCTGGGCCCCGCCCCTGGGAACAGAGGGGCCTCCTGCTGGTCCTGCTGAGAGCTCCTGAAACTCTCAATCCCCAGACCCTTGGTTTGGGGCGGCCCCTGGAAGCAGCACAGGAAAACGTCTGCCAACTGCGCTCAGACGGAAGCGCGCAGATCCATCCCATGGTCCACTGTGAGGCCACTGGCTGGGCTAAGAGCTAGTCACGCAGCAACACATAAGTTTTCTTCTAACACTTCCCAAACTTTGTACTCAAATACTCTACCTACTTACCCCCTGACCTCTCTCATTCTATTTTTGTATCTCTGGACCTCTGCTCCTCTTTCAACCCTTATACTGCATGGATCTACACTTGATGGCTGTTGAGCAACATTGTATATCTAGGTGTTTAATCATTCTCTAGGCTCAGAGGGACTTAAAGACAATAGAGATTGGATTGAGAGGCTTATTGTTTTGGATATAAATCACTTATCAGTGAATAATTAGACTAGTCGGTAACTGCACAAAAAGAAAGAGTGATAACACCAATCAAAACTTGTGAACATCTAGAGTCTGCCAGCTACAGAGGTCTAGGTTGGTTATATCTGAAAAACTATAATCGTGTTTAGTATTAATATTGTTCCCATTTTCAAATGGGCAGAACAAGAAACTCAAGAAAAATGTCAAATCAAGAAACAACATCTCCCACCTCCCCTACCCAATGTAAACAGCCAATGGAAGAGTCATTGGCAAACCTAGAGGAGAGCCTTCCAAGTGCTGTACAAATGCAATTAATAAACATCATTAATGAAAAATGTGAAAATATAAAGAAAGAGATAAGGGAGGAAGCCATAGCTGAACAAGAGGAAACCATAAAAAAGGTGATAAGTAAAAAAGAAGAAGCCATAAAGGAGGCCATAATAAAGGCTGTTCAAAGAAAGATGGATGAATTCATAGAATCCACAAATAAAAAGGTGACCGAACTCCAGCAAATGTTCAAAGAAAATAAAGCTACTGAGCTAACCACTCAAATGGAAATCAAGGAGCTGAAGAAATCCATACATGATCTAAAAGAAGAGATGCAAGGCATCAAAAATGAGCAATTAGTAGCAAGGGAGATGAAAAATAAAGTAGATAGCTTTGATAGCAGGTTAGACAATGCAGAGGAGAGAATTTCCGGGGCTGAAGATAATTTAGTTATTATACAGAAAGAACAGAAAATGAGTCAATCCACATCTAGGAAAAATGAGAGAGCGCTTCAGGAGGTCCAAGATACAATTAGGAAGCCTAATTTAAGGCTAATTGGTATTGAGGAGGGTCTGGAGAAAGAGGTCAATGGTATTGGAAATATACTTCAAGGAATCATCTCAGAGAATTTCCCAAATATCGAGAAGGGCAGACCCATCCAGATACAAGAAGCTTTTAGAACCCCAAACAGACCTGACCAGAAAAGAACATCTCACCGCCACATCGTAATCCGAACTGGATCAGTAGAAACCAAAAAAAGGATCCTAAAGGCAGCCAGGGAAAAGGGTTCAGTAACCCATAAAGGAAAACCAATCAGAATAACCCCAGATTACTCAGCAGAGACCATGCAAGCAAGAAGTGACTGGAAGCATATATGTCATGCCCTTAAGTCAAATAACTACCAACTAAGAACACTGTACCCAGCTAAGCTCTCATTCATAACTGAGGGAACAATAAAAACATTCCATTCCAGGGAAAAGCTGCAACAATATGTCGCAACAAAACCAACACTACAGAGAATTCTGAAAGATGTTCTATACATAGAACACCAAAATAAATGCAATATAGGGAAAGAAATGGCACCTAAACAGCATACCACCTAAGGACCACAAGAACTGTCAAGACACGGGCCCAAATAAAAGCTTTTAAAAATGGTAGGACCTAATAAATATCTCTCAATCCTAACTCTCAATATCAATGGACTCAACTCTCCAATTAAACGGCATAGGCTGTCTAGTTGGTTCCAAAAGCAAGAGCCATTGTTCTGCTGTCTTCAAGAGACACATCTTACCCAAAAAAACAAGCATCTTTTGAAAGTGAGAGGTTGGAATAAACTCTATCAAGATAACGGCCCCCATAAACAGGCTGGAGTTGCCATCCTCATATCAGATAAAATAGACTTCAAACCAAAATTAGTAAGAAAAGACAAAGAAGGTTACTACATACTACTAAAGGGATCTTTCCTCCAGGAAGACATAACGATCCTAAATATTTACACACCCAATCACGGAGCTCCAAACTTCATCAAGCAAACTTTACTTACACTGAAACCATACATAGATCGAAATACAGTGATTGTCAGTGACTTTAACACACCACTTTCACCTATAGACAGATCAACAAGGCAAAAACTCAACAGAGAAACCTTAGAACTGAACAACTATATAGAACAACTAGATCTAACAGACATCTGCAGAATATTCCACCCAGCAACAACACAATATACGTTTTTCTCAGCAGCACATGGAACATTTTCCAAAATAGATCACATCTTAGGCCATAAAACAAACCTGGACAGATTCAGAAACACAGAAATTATTCCATGCACACTCTCAGACCACAAAGGCATCAAACTGGAACTGAACATACATCTCCACCAACGAAAACCCTGTAACTCATGGAGACTGAACAACACATTATTGAATCACCAATGGGTCATCGAAGAGATCAGAACAGAAATCCAACAGTTTATGAACTTTAACAGTAAGGAGCACACAAAATGCCAACTCCTTTGGGACACAGCAAAGGCAGTACTCAGAGGAAAATTTATAGTGCTGAGTGCCTACAACAACAAGTTGGAAAAATTGCAAACCAACAAGTTAATGTCTCACCTTAAGCTCCTGGAAAAAGACCAACAAACCAACCCTAATCCCAGTAGAAGAAAGCAAATAATTAAAATCAAAGCAGAATTAAATGATTTGGAATCCAAAAAAACTATAGAAAGAATCAACAAAACAAGGAGTTGGTTCTTTGAAAGAATTAACAAAATTGAAAAGCCCTTAGCAAATCTTACCAAAAAAAAGAAGAGAGCATATCGAAATAAACAAAATCGCAGATGAAAATGGTAATATCACGACAGAAATTACCAAGGTCCAGAATATCATGAGGGAATACTTCTCAAACCTTTATGCCAACAAATTTGAGAATCTAGATGAAATGGATGAATTCCTAGCCAATATTAACATACCCACACTGAACCAAGAAGAAGTAAGACAACTCAACAGGCCTATTTCAAGCTCTGAAATAGAAACGGCAATTAGAGAACTTCCACCTAAGAAAAGCCCAGGGCCAGATGGATTCACAGCTGAATTCTATAAGGTCTTCAAAGCAGAGCTCACACCAATACTCCTCAAGCTCTTCAACGAAATTGAAAATGAAGGTTCCTTACCAAACTCATTCTATGAAGCCAGTATAACCCTCATCCCCAAACCAGAGATTCATCAAAGAAAGAGAACTATAGACCTATATCTTTGATAAACATCGATGCAAAACTTCTCAACAAAATACTGGCCAACCGTCTACAACAACTCATCAAAAAAATTATACACTATGATCAAACTGGATTCATCACAGGGAGGAAAAGCTGGTTCAACATACACAAATCAATTAATATAATTCAACACATCAACAGGAGCAAGGACAAAAATCACATGATTGTCTCAATAGATGCGGAAAATGCATTTGACAAGATCCAACACCCCTTTATTTTAAAAGCTCTGGAGAAACTAGGAATCCATGGAATCAATGTAATAAAGGCTGTGTATGAGAAACCTACTGCTAGTATTACACTTAATGGTGAAAATCTAAAGCCATTCCCTCTAAAATCAGGAATGAGACAAGGATGCCCACTCTCTCCACTACTCTTTAACATAGTACTAGAATTCCTAGCCAGTGCAATAAGGCAAGAAGCAAGCATAAAGGGAATCCAAGTAGGGAAAGAGGAAATAAAACTATCCCTCTTTGCAGATGACATGATTCTGTATTTAAAGAATCCTATAGACTCTACTCCCAAGCTCCTTGAGCTGATTTAAAGCTTTGAGAAGAGTAGCAGGCTATAAAATCAACCCTCAAAAATCAACTGCCTTCCTTTATGCGAACAGTGAGAGGAACGAGGCAATAATCAGGAAAGAAACTCCTTTCACAATAGCCTCAAAGAAAATAAAGTACCTAGGAATTAGCTTAACTAAGAATGTAAAGGACCTTTTAGACGAAAACTTTAAAACCCTAAAAAAGGAAATTAAAGCAGAACTAAGGAAATGGAAAAACCTCCCATGCTCCTGGATTGGAAGAATCAACATTGTGAAAATGACAATCTTGCCAAGAGCTATCTACAAATTTAATGCAATACCCATCAACATCCAATGTCATTCTTTAAAGAAATAGAAGAGGCAATCCAAAATTTCATATGGAATAATAAAAGACCCCGTATAGCAAAAACACTTCTTAGCAGAAAGAACAGCGCTGGAGGAATTTCAATTCCAAACTTTAGACTCTATTACAGAGCTATAATTCTCAAAACAGCTTGGTACTGGCACAGGAACAGGCCTGAAGACCAATGGAATAGAACTGAGGACCCAGATATTAAACCACAGAGCTATGGCCACCTATTCTTTGACAAGGGAGCCAAAAAAATAGAATGGAAGAAAGACAGCCTGTTCAACAAGTTGTGCTGGCAGAACTGGTTAAGCACCTGCAGAAAACTAAAGCTGGATCCTTCTTTGTCACCTTGCACTAGAATTAACTCCAAATGGATCAAAGACCTGGAGGTAAAAGCTGACACACTGAAAACTCTACAGGAAGGAATAGGAGATACACTAGGCCTCCTTGGCACAGGTCGAAACTTTCTTAATAAGGACCAAGAATCACAACAAATCAGAGAAAGGCTGGATAAGTGGGACTGCATTAAACTGCAGAGCTTTTGTAGGGCAAAGGACATAGCTAGTAAACTAATCAGGAAGCCTACAGAGTGGGAGAAGACCCTCACCAACCAAACAACGGACAAAGGCCTCATATCTAAAATATATCAGCAACTCGAAAAATTGAATCACTCCAAAACTAACCTCCAAAGTAACAACCATCCCATTAAAAAATGGGCCAAACACTTAAAGAGAGTCTTCTCTGAAGAAGAAACAAAAATGGCCTATAGACACATGAAGAAATGCTCAACATCTCTGGTCATAAAAGAAATGCAAATCAAAACAACTGTAAGATTCCACCTCATTCCAGCTAGAATGGCCAGGATCAGGAAAATGAATGACAACAGATGCTGGAGGGGATGTGGCCAGGAGGGATCACTACTACACTGTTGGTGGGAGTGCAAACTCGTTCAACCACTATGGAAAGCTGTGTGGCAGTGCCTCAAAAGGCTAAACATAGAACTCCCCTATGACCCAGCAATTCCACTACGTGGCATTTACCCAACCACCCAGAAACAAGGACATACTAAACCCACTAGCACAACCATGTTCATTGCAGGACTATTCACCTTAGCAAAGATATGGAACCAACCTAGATGTCCCTCAGTTGATGAGTGGATCAACAAGTTGTGGTATTTGTACACAATGGAATTCTATGCTGCTGTCAGAAAGAATGACATTGCCCCATTTGTTAGGAAATGGAAAGACTTAGAAAAAATCATATTAAGTGAAGTAAGCCAGACTCAAAGGAACTTAGGCTCAATGGTTTCCCTCATTCGTCATAATCAGTAGAAACCTTGGGCTCTACTAGCAGAGATTCGCAATAGAGCAAAATCTTGATACATAAGGACATATAATGTGAAGCTAATTGAAAGGACTTCCAGGATAGTGAAACAAAAGCCATATAATGAATGATTGTTGTCCTTAATGTACTATGTTGTCTCTCATCTCCTTTGCTGTCCCTTGGTTATCTCATATTGGTATAGTATTTCACCTTGTTATCTGATTTATTGAATTTATTTGTATTTGGATATTTGAAATTTGATAGGGAAGGGGGGAAAACCAAGACGGGTGGGGGTTTGGGGGGGAGGGATACGGGTACCAAGACATGTGAAAGGGTATCATTGTATGTGAATTAATGCACCTTCTATCTGGCCAATATCATGTAACCCTTTTACTAATTACAATAAAAAAATAAAAAAATAAAAAAATAAAAAAAAATTGTTCTTCTACTGTTAAAAAAAAAGAAAAATTAGACAATAATACTAATGGCATGAGAGAAATCAAATCCTGCAGAATAAACAGTCAGAACTTGTTCAAGGTCATAACAGAATCTTCTAAAATCTGTGTTTGTCAGAATACTTTTTATAAATAATTAAAAATATGAAGTTAATGTATGGAAATTATGCACTTGTGTATTTAAACACACATAATAGAGATGATAGATATAGATAGATAAGTGATAGAGATAAAGATAGATGATAGATAGATAGAAAGATAGATGGATGGATGGATGGATAGATGATATAACATACATACAGTCTACAAAGGCTCATGACAAGACTTTGGTGAACTTGATAAGATTCTTCTGATCTGTGTGCATGCATGCATGTGTATGTGTATGTACATGTACAGAATGACATATTATCTTTTATTAATAAGAAACACAACAGTAAACTTCATAATAGAGATTAACTTTGAAAATATTAGTTTATAGCCAGTTTGCTTTAAATTTTTAATGAATAACATAGTTCCCCTCATTTGTGGTAGCTAGAACATGCTTATAAATTCACAAGTAAACACACTCGGTGGTGAGCAAGGGGTTACAAATGAATTAACTGAAGTGCATTAGACTCTATCCATAGTGTAAATAATGTAATTTGCTTAAAAGCAGAAGTCAAATAGGTACTAGGAATCAATATTTGCAAGAGGGGAGTGGGAAAAAGAATCAAGGGGTGATGGTGGCTAGAGTTCAACATATTCACCACAGAATTGGGAACTATGAGGAAAAGGGGTCGGTTGAGGTGGGATGAAGATGATGAAGTAATGCTACAGATCAAGATGCTGTGTTGAAAGAGCAAAAGTTGAATATATAACCTAAGATTTAGACAAATAACAGGAGAAGTGGAGTGGGAGGGATGGGAAGAATGTTGGAAGGATGACCTTGATCAGGATGCCCTGGCTTCATCTACTACTCTAGGAATGGCAACCACTTTGTATCATCACTTAAACACAATAGCAATAATTTTTAGAGGTTGAAACCAACTAGAAAATCCCTATGTGAATGAATTTAGCTGTTGAGAGCTAAACAGGTTTCTTTTTGTAAGTAGTTACAGTAAATGACTGCTTTAATAAAAGCTAGAGTTTTAGAGTCACTTACATAAAGTCATTATGGTAGGAATCTAGATATTTGATCATTAGGGAACAATAGACTAGCTAAGTTGCTACTTATTCATTAACGGTATAAATAAAAAATAAGTATTACCAGAAAGGGTAGTGTATGCTAGACATAAAAGGGTAAAGGCAGTCTAAGAAGGCATTTTCACTTTGATAATGTAGCAAAATAGCTGATTAAGCTATAATCCAAGCTGAAGATCAAGGTTCAAATCAGTGTGCACTAACATGTCCATGCGACTCTTATCTCCAGTTTACCAGCAAAAAGCCAAAAGTGGAGGTGTGGCTCAAGTGGTACAGCACCAGAATAGAGAGAAAGTCGCATCAGAGCAGAAGGTGGCCTTAAGGTCAGGTTCCGAGACTCTTCCCAAAATAACAAACAACAGAGCACAATAAATGTTCACTGTAAGAATCAATGGTGGCCGGGAATGTGGTCTAGTGGTAGAGTATTAGTTCAATTTCCCAAACCATATACACAGAAAAAGATGGATGTGGTGTTGTGGCTCAAGTGGTAGAGCGCTAGTCTTGAGAAAGCCCAAGGACGGTGTTCAGGCACTGAGTTCAAGCCCCAGGACTGGGGAAAAAAATGTCAATGGTGATTTCCAAATCCACAGAAAACATGCTTTGGCTCTAATCCTCTATCTGAAGTCACCAAAGTCACCAATCTTTCACGTGTGCTAGTTTTCTATCACATGAACAACATGATTGGCCCGTTTCTCGCCTAGGAAGGACCTCCCTTCACTGGGTTGATGCAGGACCAGTCAGAGGGTACCACAGGTTCCTGGGGCTCTGGTTGGTCTGGCACTGATGGGGAATGTTGTATAGAATGTGCTTCCCCTCCACGGCTGATTCTGGAGGTCCAGGTGAGCAGCAACAAGGCCCTTCCAAAGTCATTGCACCACACTGGCAAGGGTAGACACAGAAGGCAGAAATAAGTGGACATTATCGACAGCAGTGTGACCTATATATAGATTTAAATGTGGAGATATATAAATCAATTTATACGGACATATATTTACATGAATTTGATAAAATTGCAAGCTCAAACGGTTCTGAAGGTTGCATAATATGGGAAATCTGCAAGATATACTAAGCATAAACTTTAAAATGACAACATGATTATCATAAAGGCTATGAAATACGCAAATTCATCTTCGATAGGATGGGAAGGTGAAAATAACGATTCATTCATTTCTTCCTCTTTCCTTTTCCCTGCAGTTTTACATTGCAAATATTATCAGTGACAAAATGTATTTAATGCTTGCCTTACTTACGAAGAGTTATATTTATATTCTGCCATTTTATTTTTGCTCAATGTGAGATGCATATTACAATTATGATTGAGAAAGCTTTTTATTCCTTTCTTTCTTAATAGTATGTCTAATACTCGTGAATTTTCATCAGATGGGGATTTTGATTAGTTAGAACATTGCCTATGGTTTGTCCATTATTTTCTGGTCAGAGAGATTTATTATCTGATGAAATTCACATAGCAAGTTTTGTGGCAAAATATATGAATCAAGTCACATCTAATTTCAAGGTCCTCTCTTCAGCCAGCAAGAGGAAATGATAAGTAAATAAATCTGCATTTTTCAAAATCTTTGAGGATTTTCTTTAATAGAGAGAAGCCTTCTGAATTTGTATCCAGAATTTTCTATCTACACAGCAAAAGGTTTATTCCTCTACATATTTGTGCTGGTAGTAGGTCTAGAATTCTGGGCCTAGATACTATCTCTTAGCTTTTGTACTGAAGCTTAGTTCTTTATACCTTTTTGGTGGTTAACCAGAGATGAGATTCTCATGGACTTTCCTGACCAGGCTGGCTTTATTCTCTGATCTCAACCTCCTAAGTAGCTAGAATTACAGATTTGAGCCACCAGTGTCCAGAAAAGTATATAAATATTTGTATCAATTAAACATTTTTTTCTAGATTGATTAGGCTGGTCACCAGTGGTTCACATCTGTATTCCTAGCGATTCAGGAGGCTGACATCTGTGGACCACAGTTTCAAAGTCAGCCTGGGCAGGAGACCTATCTCTAGTTAACCACCGGAAAGCCAGAGTGGTGCTGTGGCTCAAACTGGTAGAGCATTAGCCTTGAGCAGAAAAGCTCAGGAGCAGGGTCTAAGCCCCAAGTTCAAGCCCCAAAACAGATTAAAATTTAAGCAAAACAAAACAAAGGAAAAAAAACATTATCAGGACTTAAATAAAATGGGAACTCAGAGCTCATCAAGAGTTATGCACTGGTGATTCACACCTGTAATCCTCTCTTTTTAGAAGGCTGAGATCTAAGTATCCCAGTTCAAAGCCAGCCTAGGTAGGAAAGTCTATGAGATTCTTATCTTCCATTAACCACCAGAAAGCTGGAAGTGGTGCTGTGGCTCAAGCAGTCCAGTGCTAGCCTTGAGCTAAAGAGCTCAGGGAAAACACCCAGGCCCAGAGTTCAGCCCCACAACTGACAAAAAAATAAAAATAAATCAATGTATGATTTTCTTCCTGGGAAAAATAGAACTGATTTATATTCCTTTGTAAAAAAAAGACATGGGGATATTTTATGATATTCACAGTGTATTAGATTGGAAATACTATTTGAAGCAATGGCCTGGATATGTGTAAGATCAGAATATGACAACATTAAAGGAAATGCTGCTTCTCCTGGTCACATGACCACAGGCTGAGCACAGTAAACCACACTAATCACTCAGCAAAACACACACGGTGATATTTGTTGTAAGAAATTCAATGTAAGGAGACAGAAAGTAGAAAGGTACCTGGTGGGCTTAGTGGAAAAGACAAAGGCTGACAGTGGCCAAAGCTCATAAACTTTTAGTCAAGAAAATAAATAAATAATATACTGTTCTGTTGTCTTGAAAGTTACCAAGCCAGTGAATTTCATTTGTTCTCAACAATAAGTACATAGACAAATAAATATCCTATGAGGAGATAAATTTGCTGATTCACTTGATTGTGGAGATAATTCCACAAAAAATACCTACAGTATGTGTGTATGCTTGCCTTTCCTGGGCTTTGGATCAGTCCCAGCTCTATTTCCAAGTTTCTGGTGGTTAATTGGAGATAAGTCTCTCATAGACTTTTCTGCCCTGGCTGGCTTTGAACTGGCATCCTCAGATCTCAACCTCTCTAGTAGCTAGAATTGTGTCATGGATCACTGCACTCAACAAGATTCTTCTTTCCAATTAATTAACAAAGTGTTAGAAGATTGGCTCAAATTGTTGAGTGCCAGTCTTGATGGAAATAGAAGCACTCAGGCCCTATGCTCAAGTCCTAGTCCTAAGACAGAAAGCAAGCGATCAAGGAAATGGACCAATGAGTAAGACTGCTCAGGTAATTCCCCCAGTGCTCCTCAATGGGAGATGGAACATGGACAGATAATTTACCCAGTAGAACAAATCATTCCACCCGTCAGTTTCCAATGAAGGTCGCCTTGGACTATAAGCATACCTAATTGCTGCTGTGTTATCCCTGGCTGCCTGCAAGGTGTAGTGGTAGGGTCTGGGAGATAAGATCTACATTCCAACAAACAGGGAATATTTATTCTCTAAATTTACTAAGAGAATTTCCTGGTAAACACTTTGGGGGACTATGTACAAAAGAAAAAGCAAGGGATATGAATCACAAATGGCATTTCAATTTGGCCACAGCCAAATAGCTTGCTATTTAAAAAAAAAAAACACATTTTGATTATCTTCTCTGCTGGACATCACTCTACATAGCAGTATTGACCTTCACATCAGCCAGGTCCTAACCAAGCTAGGAACTGGGTCACGTACTGTGTCTCATAGTTATAACTTAGCTAATCCAAGTTAAGTTTGAATCCAGTCCAGGCAGACAAATCTTAAGGGATCCTTTTGTCCAACTAACTAGCACCAAGTTAATGGTGTGGTTCAAGTGATAAAGCCCCAGCCATGGGCCAAAAAGGTAAGTGACATTGCCCAGGTCTTAAGTGCAAGTCCCAGTACTGGCACACACACACACACACACACACACACACACACACACACACACACACACACACACTCCATATCACACACGATTCTTGAACTGCAGTATAGACAAGTGTACCAGACACTCTTTATAATCCTTGGCAATGCTAACAAACATTACCTCTGAAGGTCATTGAAGGTTTTAATGTACACTCTGGATTTCCAGGTTTTGGATAATTTTTTTTAAAAAAACAGCTAAAGTAAAACCTCGATCAATGCAAATTCAATCTCCTAGCTTTACTTTGTTATCTAATCAAATCTCTGCCATGGTTTCACTATAATTGGTTTTGAAGGCAGTGTCTGAGGTACATACAAAATGTATAAAACAGAGTCTTAATAAATTTCCATAGAAATGATTCACAGGTACAATTTTATTTCTCTAGGCCTTTGGCCACTACAATACTTGTATTGCTGGCATTTATGAATGCTTTGTAATAATGCATAGTTATTTTCTGGAAATGAAGAGGTCTTCCCAGACTATACTACATATTATTCTATACCAAACTCCACTTTTTCTGATTGATAGATTATTTAATTTGGGAGGCCATTTAATACAGTGACTGAATTATTGTGGTTTATATTTTGTAAAGAACTCTCAATTTCCATAACAAATAGCTTGAGTTTTTTGTAAATAAGCATACTGAAGTTCCTAAGCTTCCTCTATGTACATAGACATATTTATGTACACAAATAGACATAAAAACATATACTTATACAGATTATATGCATATTAATACACATCAAATGAATCAGAATTTCTAAGAATAAACAGACTGTAAGAAAGGAGGCAACATTAATAAAATACTAAAGAAATAAAAGGATAGAATTTTACATCTAGAAAGTTATCCTACAAAAATGGTGTCTGTGGGATTTCCCAGATCAAGCAACAGAACCAAGAATCTTCCAACCCAGGAAACTAGTGTAACCCATTCCGAGTTAGATTTGAACACCTACAAAAAGAACATGAAGACTTACAAAAGATCATGGTAAAGAGGTGATGTTTACCTGTTTCAAGTACATTAGATGATAACTGAGGATCTAATTACAACAGCCCATGCATAAAGGAATAATATCTGTGAAAGTATTATAATCTGATTGTATAATAATGTAAACCGTGACACTATTGAACCATATGTCTACTCATGGGTAAGGATTTTTTTTATTTTTTTATTTTTATTTTTTAATTTTTTCATTGTAATTAGTAAAAGGGTTACATGATATTTGCCAGATAGAAGGTGCATTAATTCACATACATTGATACCCTTTCACATGTCTTGGTACCCATTTCCCTCCTCCCCCATACCCCCCACCCGTCTTGGTTTTCCCCCCTTCCCTATCAAATTTCAAATATCCAAATACAAATAAATTCAATATATCAGATGACAAAGTGAGATACTATACCAATATGAGATAACCAAGGGACAGCAAAGGAGATGAGAGATTTTTAAGGCATAAATATGCATAGATAATTATACATATTCAATTTTAATATAACTTGAATGTTTAACCTAGGCATGACACAATACAAATTTTTGGACACACATATGCCATGTAAAATCTACAAGGATAAAATCTCCACAGAAGGAACTGCACAATTAGGTTAAAGAATAGGAGCATAAGTATAGTTGGAATCTTGTGGGGTTATTTCTCTTTATCTACTTCATGACTTAAGAAAGTCCATCCTTGAGCTCTCTAGGAAAGACTTAAGAGAATGAGAAATTCAATAAGACAAGGCCGGGAAGTACAAGTGACACCCTGACTTACCTGTGGGATCAGCAGACGTGGGGTGCAGGGACCAGAGGACATGGGGTGCCAGGACCAGCAGACCTGGGGTGCTGGGACCAGCGGATTTGGGGTGCCTGAACCAGCCGAACTTTCACTCTGGATTGTGCCGTCTTGTGGGGACCATTTAAATTCGGTAAAAGCAGTCCTTAAGACAACATAAAATCAATAGACCATAACATCAAGAGAAGCCCGAATTTCAGTCTCAGAGAATGAGGACAACTGTTTTAAGAAACAGTGATTTTTCTAATCACTGAAGGAAAATACTAAAGATATGATACGGAAACACATTAAAGACAGCAGAGAGGCTTACATTAGGAAGTAAAATTAGCCATTCTCTAACTGACCTCCAACCCTGCACAGTCAATAATTCTACTAAATTCTTCAACATTTAAGTCTTTAGTGTGAAACAAAGATGGAATTCATCTTACTGGTCAAAATAATACTTTCCAATTTTCATTAACACAAAAAGCATGCTAATTCATACTGAATCTCTTGATGGATTGAATGAAATGTTCATACTAAATACTCTGTTCATGAAATTGTACTTGCTTTGGTTTCTTTGTGTTTATACATGCACATGTGTACATGTATGCATATGTAGGCATACATGTCATACCTAGATAGAGAGATAGATGGATAGATAGATAGATAGTAAACAAAGTTCTTTGAAGTAAATCTCATTTACATGCAATCATTTATTCATATATACATATGACCAACTGGAAAAAGCTCATTCCTTTCATTATCAAAGTGAAAAAGTACACTTTTTCTTTTAGTATAGACAAGACTTGGTGTTCAGTTTCCCTCTAAAGAAGAATATTTGATAATACCAAAGTTAATCTAAGCAATATTCAATTTTGGCCTTCTAAACAATATAGGAGCTAAGTAAATAAAAGCTATCTGACATTGCAATTTCCCTTCATCATTAGAGTAAGTAAATACCAGACGATGACATTTTTGGAACTGTATTACACTGAATGAAAAATTTCTGAAAACTGATTATGGTAATATCATCAATCTACGTATTAATTGATTGTTCCTTATATGCAAATAGTAAGTAACATGCATTGTTTATGAAGTCAAGCCTTAAGAAACCATCGTGATTATTTTGATCTCCTCCATGTAATGGCGGACCTTCCTTTTGACATACAATTCTTGCGGAGGCTTTGTATTGTCGGGGTTTTTAGCACTCTTTGCCTCCTGACCAGCAGGAAGGGCAAAGAGAGCACGCCCGGACTAAGACCAGACGGAGAAAGGATAGGGCCGCCACTGGCCGCCATCACCCAGCCCTCCCTTCTCCAGAGGGAAGACAGACGCGCCAGGGAGAATGTCACAGCAGACTCGTTTAATGGGAAGATACCAGGGGCTAAAGTAAGAAGCAGGATTGTCTATTAACATAAAATTAGGTAGGACAGGGGAGGTAGGTGCGGTCAGAGAGAGTGGCGGGGCCAATCCATGGGTTCGAGGTAGCCTTATTTTACATCACAAACCATAGCCAAACCTCCCAACCAGGAGACAGGCAGGTTGGATCTCCAAAACCAGGAAGTGAGCACTGGGCGACGAGGTAGGCCTTTTACCCTTTATGTGATGTGCCCCACATGGTATAAGTACAATTACTGAGGCAGAACTGCCAAGAACATTCAACATTCTTATAAAGGTAAAGATAAGTTGAATGTAGGCCTTCGGAAATAAAATTGAGAAAGCTGAATGTAGGCTTTCTGAAATAAAATTGAGAAACTATTGACTCAGGTTTGCCCAGTTTAGTTTTTCTTGCTCTGCAGCTTGACCTCGGGGCTTGGACACTGTCCTCAGCTATTTTGTTCAAAGATAGTACTCTACTGCTTGAGCCAAAGTTCTAGTTTGTTTAGTGATTCATTGGAAATATGCATCTCATGGATATTTTTGGACTTGGCTGACTTTGACCTGCATCCCTAAATCTAAGCCATCTACATAGCTTGAATTGCAGGCACAGGCCAACTAGCTACACCACCCTCTGTCTATGAAGATAAGACAGGAAAATGTTACCCCATCAAGCTTTACACATGCATCCTAGAAGGGCCATGGCCACTGCAAACTCAGCTTTGAACCACAATCCTTCGAGACAGAACTGAGCAAGAAAATAGCACAATCCTGCATGGCAGGGAGGGAGAATCCTTCTGACCATCTTAAGAGCTATTACAGGGAGGGAATAAGCAAGGGACTGGCAGCTCACTTCCTACTCAAGAACCTGAGATCTGAGCATCATGGTTTAAAGAGCAGGGAGTGAGACTCTTAGCTCCCATTGGCCAGCAAAAAGCTTAAAGTGGAGCTGAGGCTCAAGTGATATAGCCTTTTCCTGGAAGGAAAAATCTAGGGGACAGTGTCCATACCAGGAATTTAAGACATATTTCCCCCCCCCCTCTTTGTCCCCCCAGGGCCTCCCTCTCTCTCTGACTCTCTGTTTCTTTGTCTCTCCCCCATCACACAAAATGAACACTAAAGGAATTCTTACAATTTTTCAAATGCAATGATGGTGTCTGCTTTTCCCTGCACTATAACACCCTCATAAAGCTAAACCATGTCAGAAGTAGCAAAGAAAACCAGAACACGAATTTCTCCGCAAATCATATATTTGTCTAGAATATAAGGAAGGGATACATTATAATTTGAACTCTCATATTTAAGACCAGTTCAGATCCACTTCCCTCCGAAGAAATGCACTTTTTGGAATTAAAGCTCTTGCAAGCATACATTCAATGTAGCCAGATTACCCATAACCCACGTGGTTTGAGGATAAAGGATTGGAAAAATGAACGTTAAAGAAAACAGTAAACTACTGCTTGGACAGTGACTGTCTGGATTACAGTCAGGCCCATGGGTTCTTATTCCCAGGCCAGCTGCAGAGTTGAAGAGATGAGAAAGAAATCCAGTGATCTGCAAAGATGAAACTACCTACTTTCTGAGCCTTTAAGTGGTTTTAATAATAATAATTAATAAATGTGTTACATTACATCGAGTGACATGTTCATCGATATCTACAACCTCACTCATCCACAGAAAGAAAAATGAAGCTTGTATCTCTTAGTGGTGTGCAGATGGCTTTGGCTTGTGACCACCATTCACCTCAACTTTTTCTTCATTACACTCCATTTTTGTGAGTCAGTATTGTTAAACTTAGAAAGTGAGCTTCCTCTAGACATTCTGTTCTGACATTCATAGCTCCTTTCAAATAGCCACCGGCAGTCCTTATTACAATTATACAGGCAAGGCAGAAGCGGGTTGAGGACTTCCTCCACATTAGAACATGAGAACATCTGGCTATTCAGACTAATATGCATATATATATTATATACATATGAATATAAGTAAGTACAGTAGTTGCCTTTTCCTTTCTCCCTATAAATACTCATTTTGCAGTAATTATGATATTGAAGAAGTCTATTTTGGTTGTGAAGTATTACCACTTATGTTCAAAATTTTGATTTTGATGGCAGTTTCCAAAGAGTCACATTTCTCAAAAATATGCATTACAGCAAATCATACTAATAGTCTACTGAGTAAAGGAAGATCCTACTAATATCTGCACTAACTGTTGTAAGGATTTCTCCCTGTGTTTGTATGCTGGCAGGCTTGTTATGGCCCCTTTAAAGAAGGCCATTTGCTTTCTTTGTGGGTCACATCCATATAAAGGAGAGTATAACAAGGTTTTGACTAGAACAATGTCAGCTGTGTTTATAAAAATAGGGGCACAGTTATGGACTACACAAATGCATACTGAACACAGACTGGTACTGAATGCTCATTTAAAACAAAAATAAATGAAAATGTATGGGACTACCACTTTTCTCTTTGAAATTTTTAACAGGCATTTGTTTAGTTAATACAAAATTCTAACAAATAATCTAGAAAATAATTCTATAGATGTTCAATGAGCTGGGCACTGGTGACTCACACTTATAATCTGAGATACTTAGGAGTCTAAGATTTGAGGATCCAAGTTCAAAGCTAGCACAGGCAGATAAATATCTGACACTATCTCCAGATAACCAATGATAAATCCAGAAGTGGACGTGTGCCTCAAGTGATAGCATGAACAAAAAAGTCAAGTAAGTGGAAGCATGAAGCCCTGTGTCCAAGTCCTAGCATCAAACAAAAAAATAACAATAAATCAGATATAACCTATGGAATTTCAAGCAGCCCCTCAAACAGAATTGCCACCCACTGATCATCTTTACATATCTCCTGTCCAATTTAAAATGAGTGATTGTTTGGGCCTTTCAGATACAGACTCAACCATGACATTATCAGTTCTACTCAATTGTCCTGTGAAAATGAAGAATTCCCTCGCCAAAATAAGAAATTAAGACAGAGTGCAAGGAGAAAATTATTAATAACTGTGTGGGGATTTGATTGGCTCATAAATGATTCACTGTCAATGAAGCATTGCTTTATGCAGAAGGTGTAAGAGCCAAAGAAAACTTTAAAATTAGTTACTGGAGCTAGTGAAGAATAAACATAGAAAAGCAAAACAGACTTTGGAAGAAACATAAAGCTCACTTTGTGTCTACTGATTCAAAGTGAAAAAGGAGTAAGCAGAAAAGTAAAGGCAAAGGAGAAAGAATAAAATCAGAACTGCTCTGGCACATGGAGAGGTACATAAACTTGCAATGAGCAAGGACACTGTGAAGTTTTACTAGAACATTCTAGACCATATCATCTATAGTAAGCATCAAATTGTGAAATCAATATTTTCTTATATTGTGATCGAGAAATATAAAGGTGAGCTCAAATGGCATACACCTATAATCCCAGATAAAAGAGAGGTGAATATAGGAAAAATTTGATCCAGTGATAGAAAAAAGTGGAGACTCTGTCTAAATCCAAAATCACAACAAAAATGTCTGGGGTGTGGCACAGGCATACAGCACTTGCCTAAATCATACAGGGGCCCGAACTTAACCTCCAGCACCACAAAAACACAGGCATTGTAGCAGGGAAAACCAAACAATAATTCAAATGCCCAAGAAAAATGGTGTATTAAATAAACCAATTCTTGACTAAGACTTGTTCTTATTACATACAATTCTTATAAAAATTTTCAGTGTTATAAAGAAGAAAAGGTTTTGAAAACAGTTCCCTTAAAATTATAGCTTCTCAATTTTGCCCTCATAAAGGCATGCCAATTTTGGAAATGTTCAAGGGTAAAAACAAACGTGCTTCTTGATGAATTTAAGAAAAACACAAGGTAATTTAGAAATACAGACATCACTCTTAGTTAAAAAGGGCTTATGATTTGTCAAAACTTTCAAATGTTAATAAGCCTAAAATGAAGACAATTTGAAAAATTTCATGTGTAAAATATTTTAATATGTTTATTTATTTTTCTAAGGATTCACATTTATAAAGTATTTCTTAATGCCTTGAACTTTAATGTACAAATTATTACGTACAAAGTATTTATTCTGCTTAGAAAACCTAAAGAAATTACATTTGTGGAGGGTGGAAGATGGCGCCGAGACAATAGGGACGCTGCCTAGGTTTCTCTGACAAAAAGAGAGAACCAGGGAGTCCCACGAGCCAACTTTCTAAAGAAATCCACAACAACAAACTCAAAAAGCAACGGAGAAGGACTCAAACCAGAAAAGAAATCCAGATAAAGCTCACATCCAGCTTTCTCAAAGAATTCGGAACGCGAGGACCCCTCCCCCACCTCTTGCCCAAAGCCAAGGAAAGCTGCAGCTGGAGCCGGACCAAGCCGGGAAAAGCGGCTTGAGCTGGTGCTGGCTCCACGCGGGGAAGGCGGGGGAGGGGGGGGAACCAGCTCTAGTCCACGAAAATCGGCGGCAGTGGAGGACACCACTGCAGAACCAGCACAGAACCGGGCCAGCGAACGGCGGAAGCAGCCGAACACCCGCAGATGGACGCAGAGGCATGAGTAATACAGCGCATCCCCAAACACATCAGGAAAGCGGAGCAGGTGCCAAGCAATAGAACTTAACTCAGACCCCAACACCCCACCCGAGAAAGACTGGCGAGAGCAGGGGGGCAAGGAATTTAGAATCCTGTCCCTCCCCTCAACAGCCCCCTCCCTCAGGCCATTGACTGGAGATTGACAGGCGGGCTACCCATAAGACCCAGCACCCCACCAAGGGAGGTGGGGCTGTCCCAACTCCCACCGGCCCAACGGGCTCAACCCCCAGCCCTCTGACTGGAGACTGACAAGTGGGCAGACCCTAAGACTCAGCACCCTACCAGGGGAGGCGGAGCTGTCCCAGCTCCCACCCGCCCACCAGCCTCCTCACCCAGGCCACTGGATCTGGAGAGTGGAGGACTTTGAGACCCTGCCTTACAACAGTGGGTAGGGGGTGCGGGTAAATAGGAGCCAGCATCTGCCCCCCCTCAATTCTCGAGCGGGGCATCCTCCAGCTGGGAATCCTGAGCAAGACACCACCGAGGGCCCCCCCCCACAGTCACAGACTCTGACAAAGCAGTGGAAACACAGCAGAGATCTGAAGGGCCAACCAGCAGCCAAGCTCACCCTCTGAGAACAAAAAAGGCGCGGCTCCGCCCTTGGAGCCCAAGTCCCCAGCTGGGGCCCGCCTCTGGGAACAGAGGGGCCTCCTGCTGGTCCTGCTGAGAGCTCCTGAAACTCTCAATCCCCACACCATTGGCTTGGGGGCGACCCTGGAAGCAGCACAGGAAAACGTCCTCCAACCACGCTCAGACGGAAGCTCGCAGATCCATCGCATGGTCCACTGTGAGGCCACTGGTTGGGCTAAGCCCTTAGAAAATCTTACCAAAAAAAGAAGAGAGCATATCGAAATAAACAAAATCGCAGATGAAAATGGTAATATCACGACAGAAATTACCAAGATCCAGAATATCATGAGGGAATACTTCTCAAACCTTTATGCCAACAAATTTGAGAATCTAGATGAAATGGATGAATTCCTAGCCAATATTAACACACACACACTGAACCAAGAAGAACTAAGCCAACTCAACATGCCTATTTCAAGCTCTGAAATAGAAATGGCAATTAGAGAACTTCCACCTAAGAAAAGCCCAGGGCCAGATGGATTCACAGCTGAATTCTATAAGGTCTTCAAAGCAGAGCTCACACCAATACTCCTCAAGCTCTTCAACAAAATTGAAAATGAAGGTTCCTTACCAAACTCGTTCTATGAAGCCAGTATAACCCTCATCCCCAAACCAGACAGAGATTCATCAAAGAAAGAGAACTATAGACCTATATCTTTGATGAACATCGATGCAAAACTTCTCAACAAAATACTGGCCAACCATCTACAACAACTCATCAAAAAAATTATACACTATGATCAAACTGGATTAATCACAGGGAGGCAAAGCTGGTTCAACATAGGCAAATCAATTAATATAATTCAACACATCAACAGAAGCAAAGACAAAAATCACATGATTGTCTCAATAGACGCGGAAAAGGCATTTGACAAGATCCAACACCCCTTTATGTTAAAAGCTCTGGAGAAACTAGGAATCCATGGAACATTCCTCAATGTAATAAAGGCTGTGTATGAGAAACCTACTGCTAGTATTACACTTAATGGTGAAAATCTAAAGCCATTCCCTCTAAAATCGGGAATGAGACAAGGATGCCCACTCTCTACACTCCTCTTTAACATAGTACTAGAATTCCTACCCAGTGCAATAAGGCAAGAAGCAAGCATAAAGGGGATCCAAGTAGGGAAAGAGGAAATAAAACTATCCCTCTTTGCAGATGACATGATTCTGTATTTAAAGAATCCTATAGACTCTACTCCCAAGCTCCTCGAGCTGATCCAAAGCTTTGGAAGAGTAGCAGGCTATAAAATCAACCCTCAAAAATCAACTGCCTTCCTTTACGCCAACAGTGAGAGGAACGAGGCAATAATCAGGAAAGAAACTCCTTTCACAAGAGCCTCAAAGAAAATAAAGTACCTAGGAATTAGCTTAACTAAGAATGTAAAGGACCTTTTTGACGAAAACTTTAAAACCCTAAAAAAGGAAATTAAAACAGAACTAAGGAAATGGAAAAACCTCCCATGCTCCTGGATTGGAAGAATCAACATTGTGAAAATGACAATCTTGCCAAGAGCTATCTACAAATTCAATGCAATACCCATTAACATCCCAATGTCATTCTTTAAAGAAATAGAAGAGGCAATCCAAAATTTCATATGGAATAATAAAAGACCCCGTATAGCAAAAACACTTCTTAGCAGAAAGAACAGCGCTGGAGGAATTTCAATTCCAAACTTTAGACTCTATTACAGAGCTATAATTCTCAAAACAGCTGGGTACTGGCACAGGAACAGGCCTGAAGACCAATGGTATAGAACTGAGGACCCAGATATTAAACCACAGAGCTATGGCCACCTATTCTTTGACAAGGGAGCCAAAAAAATAGAATGGAAAAAGACAGCCTCTTCAACAAGTTGTGCTGGCAGAACTGGTTAAGCACCTGCAGAAAACTAAAGCTGGATCCTTCTTTGTCACCTTGCACTAGAATTAACTCCAAATGGATCAAAGACCTGGAGGTAAAAGCTGACACACTGAAAACTCTACAGGAAGGAATAGGAGATACACTCGGCCTCCTTGGCACAGGTCGAAACTTTCTTAAAAAGGACCAAGAATCACAACAAATCAGAGAAAGGCTGGATAAGCGGGACTGCATTAAACTGCAGAGCTTTTGCATGGCAAAGGATATAGCTACTAAACTAATCAGGAAGCCTACAGAGTGGGAGAAGATCTTCACCAACCAAAGAACGGACAAAGGCCTCATATCTAAAATATATCAACAACTCAAAAAATTGAATCACTCCAAAACCAACCTCCAAAGTAACAACCATCCCATTAAAAAATGGGCCAAACACTTAAAGAGAGTCTTCTCTGAAGAAGAAACAAAAATGGCCTATAGACACATGAAGAAATGCTCAACATCTCTGGTCATAAAAGAAATGCAAATCAAAACAACTCTAAGATTCCACCTCACTCCAGCTAGAATGGCCAGGATCAGGAAAACGAATGACAACAGATGCTGGAGGGGATGTGGCCAGGAGGGATCACTACTACACTGTTGGTGGGAGTGCAAACTCGATCAACCACTATGGAAAGCAGTGTGGCAGTGCCTCAAAAGGCTAAACATAGAACTCCCCTATGACCCAGCAATTCCACTACTTGGCATTTATCCAACCATCCAGAAACAAGGACATACTAAACCTACTAGCACAACAATGTTCATTGCAGCACTATTCACCATAGCAAAGATATGGAACCAACCTAGATGTCCCTCAGTTGATGAGTGGATCAACAAGTTGTGGTATTTGTACACAATGGAATTCTATGCTGCTGTCAGAAAGAATGACATCGCCCCATTTGTTAGGAAATGGAAAGACTTAGAAAAAATCATATTAGTGAAGTAAGCCAGACTCAAAGGAACTTAGGCTCAATGGTTTCCCTCATTCGTCATAATCAGTAGAAACCTTGGGCTCTACTAGCAGAGATTTGCAATAGAGCAAAATCTTGATATATAAGGACATATAATGTGAAGCTAATTGAAAGGACCTCCAGGATAGTGAAACAAAAGCCATATAATGAATGATTGTTGTCCTTAATGTACTATGTTGTCTCTCATCTCCTTTGCTGTCCCTTGGTTATCTCATATTGGTATAGTATCTCACTTTGTTATCTGATATATTGAATTTATTTGTATTTGGATATTTGAAATTTGATAGGGAAGGGGGGAAAACCAAGACGGGTGGGGGGTATGGGGGAGGAGGGAAATGGGTACCAAGACATGTGAAAGGGTATCAATGTATGTGAATTAATGCACCTTCTGTCTGGCAAATATCATGTAACCCTTTTACTAATTACAATAAAATAAAATAAAATAAAAGGTAAAAAAAAAGAAATTACATTTGTGTGCAATTCACGGAATAAGACAGTGTAATTATGTTTGTTTTACTATAAATCCAGTCTTGATTAATTTCACAGAAGTTGTTGAAATTGTCTAAAGTCTAGTTTAGCTCATGTCATTACTGGATAAATTACATATTGCGTGTGTGTGTGTGTGTTCTGGGGTTTAAACTCAGAGTCTCCAGCTCCTGTTTAGCTACTTTGTTCAAGACTGGCACTCTACCACTGGAGCCATACCTCTGCCTCCAGCTTTTTGCTGCTTAATTGGAGAAAAGAGTTTCATGGAGTTTTATGTTCAGGCTGGCTTTGAACCGTAATTCTCAGATCTGAGTCTCCTGCAGATCTGGGAAGACAGGTGTGAGCCAATAGCACTGGGCTAACATCTCTTTTTCAAAGTCAGGATAGACTTCACATATTTTGTTGGCATCAGTTAAATATATATGGGCAATTCATTTGACATGTCCATATTTGCATACAACCTGTTCTCATTACATTCCTTCTATTATTCTTAGAATAATTTTTATAGTATAAAAATCATTAATTGCTAATATATTAATTGAACTTGGATATTATTAAGATTTTTTTCTCCATAATTTTAATGTATTATTTCTTTTAATTTTTATTGTTATTGTAAAAGTGACATGCAGAGGGGTTAGAGTTACATGAGTCAGATAATAGCACATTTCTTTTTTGGGGGGAATTTTAAAAATATTTTATTTGAAAATTTTATGCAAATTGATTATCTTTTCACTTGGCAAATTCTTATATGATGATTATTTTCACCACAGACCATATAAAGTGTATCCCCAAGCCCCTCAAAATTTACCCCAGTGTGCCACGTGAAGATGATCATCTTCTGTATGTGACTCCCAGCACATTTGAGAACCCTTGTGCATAGCAAGTGTCAAATATAGAATTATCAAGAATATTTGTAAAGCATTTAATGAGGTGTGAGAATATCCAAAATAGAATCATAAAAACTGTGATGAATGTACACACTTACACAACATGAATTGTTATGAAAAGTAAGTTTTACCAAGTCTTTTAAGTTAAAGGAACTGGAGCCATGGCTTAGTGGTAGAATATCTGCCTGGCAGACACACACACATGCGTGCACACACACACTCTCACACATTCACTCACCCATACACACTCACAAGTTAAATATACAACTGAAGAACATCTAAACAAATTTGATTAAATTTCTATCCGGGGCCATAATTATACTTCTAAATCATTCATTTGAGAAACTATTAGAAATTCAAAGCCTAGTGATTACTTCATATACTATCTGAATTATTTCCTTCAAATAAATTGGAATTGGTCAATTTCTCCTCTTGGCTTAGCATTCTCCTCCTAAATACCTTCTGAGGAGGAGCAATGCTATCATTTTCCATTGTATCCTCTAAGGGTCTGCCACATGAGTTCTCCCCAGAGCCCCCAAGCCACACATGCACTTGTCCTAGGAAACCCTAGAAAGTCCCTTCCCTGACCAGGCCACTCAGTGACACAATACCTCGAAACTCATGTGCAAGAATCATGGAAAAACATGATGAAGCACCAGAACAACTACCATGACTAATTCCTCATAATATCTCTGATCACATTAATACCTGGTAATGCATAATCCACAGCCCAGAAGTATAAAGGCGACACCAATTCACAATGATAATGTCTAGCAGCAATAATAATGTCTTTGGGGGTAGGAAGGGCAGGAAGATAAAAAGAAGACATGTACTTCCTATATATGCTGCCAAAGTAATCAATGCCCAGAGTAAGAAACAAAACATTAGATTTACATTCAAAAGCATGTGAAACTTTCTCAAGTAACTATAACTAAGATTGCTTGGAATAGAAGAGATTGTCTTTAAATAGTGGTAGCAATAATAATCGCTGCCATTCTTATGAATCCCTACCACTGAATTGTATCATAGTAAGAGATGTCACAGGCATCATTTCTGATGTCTGAAAACCTGGGTAAATAATTTATAGAAAATATAACCCCATAAGAATGTCTTTACATTCAAAGGTTTAAAATTTTTCCATCCCAGCCTAACTAGCAGCTTTTAAGACATCAAAACTACTGAATATCTCCTCTACCATCTTTGGTTATTCTCCTTTCTTCCAATTCCAAACATACAAATGAATTTAGGACATTCATACGAGATACATTGTCTCTGATCTCTGTATATATTTTTAAAAGTTTAGCAATATACAGGAACTCTTAACTGCTAATAATATTCCAAGTTTTACAAACCAAACATTTAGGAAAGGCATTAAAGGCATCAGGTTTACTTTATACTCATAAACAGGAGATATTACAATGTATTCATAAGCATAAGCTATTACAATATGTATAGTTTTTCATCCCTCAGAAAATCAAATTCCAAAAATATATATTGCGATTATTTCTTACAAATAATCTCTTGGAGTTTTAAAATTTTACACACTATTCAGTCGGCCAAGTTATACAGCAGTTATCTCCAACACAGAGGCAGATTAAGTCATCATATACAGTATACTATAGACATAGACATTTCAAATATACTATGCTAGCCAACATGAACATTTGCTAGTTAACTAAGAATCCCTTTCTTTAAGTTACTTGTGGCATGGTTCTGCACTGGATACAAAACAATGAGGATTTAAAATTCAGCACTTGCAGCACTTGGAGTCAAGTCAGTTAAAATGTAGGTTTGTTCATGTATCCTTCCATTGTCTCCTGTAACATGTCAGATTCTTCAATGGCTTTGACAGCTATTTTCTTGGATGTTTCCTGAATTTTTCCACCTATTATAAACTCATCAAGGATAACATATGCCTTTTCAAAATTAAAGATGATATCCAGCTCGCAGACATTTCCAAAGTACTTGTCCAGCAACTCCACATAACGATGTACAATCTCTAGTGTCAAGAGCTCATTATCTTGATTCTCTACTGCACAGCAAAAATACAAACTAGCATACCTTTTATAAACAAGTTTCAGCTCCTTCCAGTCAATGAAACTGCTTGTTCGATGACCTCGAGAGAGAATAATCTGAACAATTTCCCGGGTTATTTTTTCTTCCTCTCTTTGTCAGGGAGAGTGGTGTACCACTTCTGTAGCCGTCATTTCCCTGGTCGACTGAACAGCAAGATGAAATGTATCATGGTGACCCGGACCCGCCGCCACCTGCACCCCGAGATCCACGATCGCCCACGCCCGCGCGGCGAGCAGGTGAGGCGCCCACCTCAGACCATAGATAATAGCACATTTCTTTTTGAACCATCTTTCATCTTCCTTTGCTCTCTCCCAGTTTTTCCCTCTGTCCCAGCTCACAAGTTGTACATTTCATTTTCAACCTAGTGTTCAGTGAGTACCACTGCTGCACTTGTTCACCTCTGTCCCTGCATTTCTGTGCCTTCCTATCCTCCCAAAGATAGATAAATAAACAAATGAGCAACAAGAAAAGAAAACAGAAACAGCAACAAAAACATCAGATGCACATAGGTATTGTGCCTTTAGATTCATCTAAAAATATCCCCCATTGGTCTCACTCTGTGAGACATATAATTTATCATATCCTAGTGTATTGATTTTTCCTAAGTAAATATTCAGAATCATAGCAAATCAAAGAAGAATTGGGTAAATGGCCTGTCACCAAAATGAAGAGTTTCTACATGGCAAAGGACATAGCTAGCACGATAGTCTACAGAATGGGAGAAGTTGTTTACCAGTTATGAATCAAAGAAGGACCTCAATCTGAAATTTACTTAGAGCTCAAAACATTAACCCCCCCCCAAATAACCTCTCAACAACCCAAATTAATAAATGGGCTATAGACTTAATGAGACTTCTCTGAGAACTAACAATAGCCATTGGACACTTGAAATGTTCAAAATGTCTGTCCCTAAAGGAAAGGCAAATCCACAAAGCATTGAAATTTCACCTCACCCCAGGTAGAATGGCCATTATCAAGTAAACTAACAATAACAGGGGCTGGTGGGGATGTGGACAAAGGAGAACCTTTCTACACTGTTGATGGGAATTGTAACTCTGCAACTGCTCTTAGCTTTCATCTTTGGCTGATCTCTGAAAGACCAATTCAGATCATAGGAATTCTTTAATCCTTGGTACTCTGAGTGCATTTGAACCTTCAATCTCACTTCTAAGGAATTCTGAAGTCTTCGCATTTGAATACTTAGTGGAAAGGGGGAAAGAAGACCCTTAACAGAACTTGCATTGTAAATAAAATTGTTTTTCTCAGCCAAAGCTGTATTGTCTAGCCTTTACTTGGGCCACCATGCTTCTGCTTTGGAATCTGTAATTCTTTCTGGGAGAAAATAGTTAAAAATTTACATTAAAATGTTTTAAAAAGCTTCAGAAAACCCTCATAAGGATTTCCTTTTCGCCTGTCTCCACAACCTTTATTCTTGTACTCCCCAGGCAGTCAGAAAGCTAGAAGAAACTATTCAGTTGTTTTAACCCTTCTGGGTTGCTATAGCAAAAGTACCATATTCACACTGACATTCAGCAACCTCGGTGGTCTGGGAAATTGTCATGCCTGCTGAGGAGCTGTTTCCATACTCACAATCAGCATCTCTCCATGACTCTTCAATGCCAGAAAGGGCAAAAGTTGTAAGGTTCACCAAATGAAGACTGCCACATGGTTCAGGCAGAGAAGAGTTTACTTGGGGAACAGCAAACTGGTAGCCTGCAGGAGATGGAGGCGTGCAGAGAAGAGGAAAGAAGTGAAGTGAAGACAAGGGAAGAAAGGAAAGAAAGGAAGGAAGGAAGGAAGAAAGGAAGGAAGGAAGGAAGGAAGAAAGAAAGAAAGAAAGAAAGAAAGAAAGAAAGAAAGAAAGAAGAAAAGGAAAAGAGAAGAGATGAGAATAGAGGGAACTTGTGGTTGAGAGAGATTGTATAAGGAAAGATAGGGAGGAGAGGTGGTATTGACCTCCACAGATGAGGAAGTAACCTTAGAGACTGCGGTCTTTGCAGTCAGGTAATTGACCGGCAGATGATTTCTGGTAAGGCTGTGCAATAGCTTTCATGAAGAGGAAGAGGGGAAAGCTTGCTTTCCCTGGTAGACCTAAATTGCCTTGGTCTGTTGGGAAAGGGAAAAGTACCATCCACACATGGCCTACCATCCTTGTCTTTCCTTTCCTAAAGCCCTGCTCATCATTATGTGAGTTTAGATTTCAACAGGATTTTTTTTTGTCAGTAGTGGGGCTTGAACTCTGGACCTGGGCGTTGTCCCTGAGATCTTCAGCTCAAGGCTACTATTCTACTGTCCTACTGCCACAGAACCACTTCTGGCTTTCTAGAGGTTAATCAGAGATAAGAGTCTCAGGTCCTTTTGTGCCCAGGCTGGCTTTGAACCATTATCTTTCGATCTCACCTTAATGTATAGCTAGGATTACAGGCATGAGCCATCGTACCTGGCTCAACACAGGAATTTTGAGAAACACAAATACTCTATTTAACATATATTTGTAAGGAAATGAAAGACTTGGAAAATATTATATTAAGTTAAGTAAGCAAAACCTAGATAAACAGAAGTAGCATGGTTTTTCTTGTTCATGGGAGTTAGAATGTACCTATAAATCTACAAGTAAACACACAGGGTGATGTGGAAATGATTATTAATGAATTATGTACTGTATAATAAAAACTGTGGAGAGCTCCAATAATACAATTACTTAGAAGTCTAAGTCAAAGCTCAACGAAGTTAACACCAGAAAAATGGGTACATCCAATAGGTAGGGTTTGGCCAAGGGGAGAGTGGTGGAGGAATGAAGGGGAGAAGGGAGGAGAAAATGTGGTTATGAAGTCGTCATAGGCACTACAGAAACCTAAAAAGTAAAAGAAGGAGTAAACAAAGGGGGTGAGAATATTGAGTGTGGCACTGATCAAGATACATTGGTTCCATAAACTACTGTGTTATATGGCACCTCCTTTGTACGTCTATTTAAAAATAATTCAACATTGAATTTTTTAATTATAAAATATCTTGTCTTTCTAACTTGATGGTTCTAATTTGATGTAATTCTGAGGCCAGCATCTGGAAATCCAAGTTTCTTCAAACATCAGGCTCTGAATTAGAGATGTGTCACCCAAGAGTTTCAAAGAGTAACACTTCTTTGTGTAGTATGATTCATATTCATTTCCTCATGACTATTTTTTCTTTGATTAAATTGAGACAACTGATAACTTTAATCACTAAAGCATTATCTTATATTCATTCCATAGCACTTTACTGAAATGCTAGCACAGTGTGGTGATGGGACTCTGTCACATCCTTCTGTGGTTCACATTGCAATAAATGACATCTATTATTGCTCAAGGAAATATTTAATCAGAACAGTGTTACTGGATGAATAGCTGAACAAGGCATATGTTTTGTTTCTCCATTTGTGATGCATAGAAGTACACATACACATACACACACACACACATATTGAGCACAAGAATTACTTTACTGTGGAATCTATCATTTCAATGTTAAAATTCTAATCACCCAAGAGAACCTGGAGAGAAAATTATTTCTTTATAGATAAGCATTGGAATGGTTATACAAAATGTGGAAATTAGATAACATCACTTAAATACATAAAAGCTAACAATTAAGCCATAATAAACTTCCATATGTTTTGCAAATATGAGTTCAGAGGAACAGAGAACAAGATAAATATTAGCTTGTGAAAATGATAATCATAGCTTGACTAGTGTCAGTCAAAATACATTTTTTGCCAGTCTTGGGTTTGAGCTCAGGGCCTGACCACTGTCCTTAGGCTTTCTCAAGGCTAGAGCTCTGCCACTTGAGCCTCAGAACCACTTTTGGCTTTTATCTATGTATATAGTGCCAAGGAATCGAACCAGGGTCTTCTGACAAGCTAGGCAAGCACTCTACCAATAGGCCAAACTCCAGGCCCCAATCAAAATACTTTTTAAGATTGCTTCATTTCAATCAGTGAATGGTCTTGGTTATGGTAATTATGAGCACAAACTAAAAAATACTTCAAATGTGATAGATTAGTGGGTTCCTTCCATTTAAAAAAAAATAGCTCAGTCCCCTGCATGGGTGCTTACACACCAGGTTGAAATAATGCAGACCCACTAGTGATGGTTACAGAGAGAGAGTGCTGCTGTGGGTTCCGTTTCTCCTCTTCTCTTCCCAGAGGAATGCGGGGTGAAAAATAAGTAGAAAACAAACATAAAATAGCAATCTTATTAGCTGTTAAGTATGATTTGCCAACTCAGACTAGTCCACGATCTCTTGACCCTTTTAGAACAATATAATATGATTTTGATACATTACCCAGAAATTATAGTCTCCAGGTACAGATAAGACTAAATGGATTGTGATAGGTAGAATACAGATGCAAACTCATAAAAGAAAGTCAAAAGGATAAAAGGAAATCCAATGTTTGGCTGCAACTGTTCTACTAGGCAAGAAGGATGAGAGAGGGGGACTTTCCTCAGAAGATGGCAGAAAGAGCACAGGGCCACCGCAGCTCTCGGGGAGAAGCAGAGCTCCGTCCCAAAGGGACTGGACAGGGCGAGAGCTGCAACAGGCAATCCCACTGGGTGGGCACGGGGTGGTGGAGGGCACCACCCACCACCCGCGGGCTCTAGACGACCCAAGTGTGTGTGGCAGGCAGGGCAGTGTCTGGGCGCACACAGGGCGTGCGCGGGCTGTGCACCCAGCTTTGGCGCAGAGCGATGGGAGCTCACGGTGGAGAAACCCAGCTTGGGTGCCACCGCCCAGCTGGCCACAGACAGACGCCACGGCCACAGGCCCCCCACGCGCATGGGTGGGTGTTCTGAGGCCACACCGGGAGTCCGGAGTGCACCCCAAAAGAAGACGTTCTCCTCCCCAGGCACCCACAGAGAGTATGGCCAAAGTGACACCCGGGCTTCCAAGGCACAGGCCTGCAACACTTGAAGGACCTCAAGAGGTGCCATTCTTGACAAGGGCTATCTACAGAGTACAAGCTGAGGTTCTTACATAAAAACCTATTTGCGTGCAGTTTGGCAAATAACAAGGTAATACTTGTCAAATACTTGTACAAATAGATGAAATCACCTCAAAATATCAGAGAACACAAGTATTATTTACATTAAGCAGTTAGCCAACCATAAGGATGTTGAGAAAGGAAATATGCCAGCTTTGCCGAGAACTGTCGGTTCAGGCCTTCCAAATATATGTATCGTTAGGAACTGAATGACGTGGTAGTTCCTGTGAGGTGCGAGGCTTCATGCAACATAATTCTGAGAATTCTAATTCATAGCTCAATACCACAAAGTAAGGTTAGCACATGCAGTGGAATCAGCACATTATTGGCTTTCTTTGAGACACAATGGACACGCATACTACACAAACTCCATTAAAGGAAAATCTGATCTTCAGCCACTCAGAGAGACCTAAACAACAGATGACACCGATCTTGCAGAACCTCTAGTGGGTGTGTGGTGTAGAATTTAAGTTGCTCATTAGTCATTTATTGGAGCCATCTCGTTCTGTTGCTATGGGGTCGACAACAGGGTGCAGAAGTGTAGAAGTCATTATTATTCCAGTGGTAATAAACAAACCGTTAATACACAATGCACTTAACACCCTAAGATTTACACAAATTACCCCAGTTTCATTCCCAGCAGACAGGTCTTGGCGTGTCAGGGAAACAGAGATGAGAACATCTGCGCCATTACTGTGCAGCCCCCCATCCATGTTGTTCTTCAGCAAAACCATATGGAAGACATGTTTTCATGCTTTTTTTTTTCATCCATTAGACATTACATTAAAAAATTTGTGTAATTGAGAGAGAAAACCAGGAACAAGTGAGCCAATTTGTAGCATATGAATTCATCCATTTCCTTGCTGATAATATGAAGATGGTGTCTATTTCATTCTTTGCATGTTTATTAGTTATAAAAATTACTCAGACTTACTGCCCAGTCAAAGATTGCCAAATAGAAAGTTGCGGAACTACAACGATGAAAATACTTGCTAAGATGTTGCACCACTAATCACAGGCCTGGCCCTGATCCAAACACTTTTGATGGAGTAATATATTTCACCAACACTTGAACTCTCTCATTTTTAGTAGTATTAATTTGTTCTAGGAAACAGGGGGATTTAGCATCCTCATAATATATTTAGATTTTTTCACCCCTCAACTATCCTGTGCTCCCAAAGAGAAATGCTCTCTGAAATTTCTGTCTATCTATCCTTATGTGTCTATTTATACACTTGTAGCCCATCAATGAGGAACAGGTCAGGTATTTGTCTTTATGAGTCTGGCTTATTTCACCGAAGGATCTTCAGTTCTAGTTACTTTCATTTTTCTGGAGACCACAGTGTTTCAATCTTCTTTACGATAGAATAAACCTCCATTGTTTCCACATTTTAAGGAATTTTATTTTATATTCCTCTACTGATGAGAATCCAGGTGATACTATAACATGGCTAAAGTAGTTTGTTTTTGAGGGAACCTTGTGCTTGCTTTTGTAATCACTGCATTAATTTGTATTCCTGCCATCAATGTATAGTGATTCTACTACCCCAGCATGATGTTTCTGCTAACATTTGTATTTGTTCGCTTACTTGATGATTGCCCTTCTGACTGGGCTAAGGTAGAATCTTATTGTTTGGATTTATTCTTCCTATGGCTAAGGATGTGGCCCTCTTTCTTTCCCTGGCAAACCTCACCCCTCTTCCCTTGTGCTCCTCCTTCTCTACCTCCTCCCCCTCCTCCTCCTCCATCTTCTTTTTTCCCCCTAGTACAGGGGCTTGAACTAAGGCTCAGATTGCTGTCTCTTAACTGTTTGCTCAAGGCTGGCATTCTATAACTTGAGACATGCCTCTCCTTCCTGCTTTTTGTGAGACAAATTGGAAATAAGGGCCTGGAGGATTTTTCTACTTGTGCTGGCTTTGGAACTCAGTCCTCAGGTCTCAGCCTCTGGAGGAGTTAGGATTACACCCTCCTCTTGAATATACCTTTTTGTATTTGATGGCTAGTTGTACATTAATTCATTTGCTCTTTTGTTACTCAGATCCTTGACTCTTCTGATGCTTAAAATATTCTCAGCTCTTTATATACTTGGAGTATTATCCATCACACATAAAGGTTTTCTCCTATTTTGTAGACTATAGGTATTCTGCTAATTATATCTCAGGATGAGCAGAAACCTCTAACATGAAGCCATTCTATTCATCAATTCTTGCTTCTTGCTCTAGCTGTTAGCACCCTATTCAGAAAAAAATTACTGCCTATGCCACTTATTTATTTTTGCTGGTCACAGGGCTTGAACTCGGCCTGGGTACTGTCCCTGAGCTCTTCTGCTCAAGACTAGCGCTCTACCACTTTGAGCCACAACTCCACTTGTGGTTTTCTCGTGGTTATTGAGTCTCACAGTGTTTATCCTGAGAAGGTCAGAGTACAAATATCAGCCACCGGCATCTACCTTATGCCTGTATTTTTCATTGATTCCCCTATGATTCTTTATCCATCTGTTAACAAAATTTAAATTCCTGTAATAAGACCTTTTGTCTATTTGAACTAGTTTTAGTACAGGATGGCAAATGGCATTGCACCTCAGCCTTCTTTCTCTGCATGGAGAACCACTGTTGGCTTGATTTGTTGAAGAAGCTACCTTCTCTGGCTGGGCAGAAGATCAGTATTAGTTTGCTTTGCTGACAGGTTGCACAAATAAATTACTCAAAAATATACCAGGTACTTAAATGTTCTCTACAATGATTGGAAATCTGCGCTACACTCCAGTATGGACCAAGAGGGCCTAGGATGTTCACTGAAAACATGAGACAAATAAAGGCTGCTCCATGTAGAGATATCAATAATTAGGAGCTGAAGAGAAAGAAGAATAGAGAAAAGAGTGAGACAAAGAAACAATATAGGAAGGTGAGGAAGAATCTGAGGAATTGAGTGTAGCAAAACAGAATAATGGTAAGAAAGAATGGGGAACAACAGATGATAAATTGTTCAGAAGTGAAAAGAAAAAAAAAAAAGAACAAATCCAGAACGACAGAGATCCAACTACAAGGGAAGGTGAACGAAAATAAGGAAGGAAGGAAGTAGGTACACCGCGCTCAATTTCTTCTCTTCATGTACAGATAAGTAAGGGCAGACTTCGGTCCATTACCATCCACCTTGCCGTCCCAGCTCTGTCTTCCTGGGGATGGGCAAAGGACCTGTAGGACAGAATGGCTCTTTATTTTCCCAGGGAAGTAATCCCGGAGCACCAGCTGGTCCAGCCAAGTCTCTGGCCTCCTGTGGGCCTGCGAGGCCATCCTAACAATGGTTTGTGCTGTTATGAGCCAGCTGGGCGCTGAGTGATGCGGACTGCGTTCCCGTCACAACTGTCCATCTTGCCACAGACCACTGAATTCCTTTCTTTTCCTCGAGTTCAGGGACACCTTCTGGGAAGTCTTCCTATGCCCCCTCCTCCCAGTAATCCTCCAAGGGGGGTAGGCTCCAACCTGGTCTCTTCTGTGGAGACTGTGGCATCTGCTCACAGCCAAGTCCTGTCCTGTCCTGTCCCCTCCAACCCCAGCGAGTCTGCTGAGGCAGTGGGAGGGCAGCTGCTGTGTCTGCAGAAGGAGAGGCAGGTCTCTCCCTCCTCCCGATGCTGGCCCCTAGATTGATCTCCCGCCTCACCTTTTATTTTTGCAGAATGCCAGATGGTCTACACCTGAGGATGTTCCGAAGCTTGAATTCTTTCATAAATCTGAAACTGAGTATTTCTGGGTTCTCCAGGATTCTGGGCACAGTGGCTGCTGCTTCCTTCCCTTCTTTTGGACACGGCCTCAACCCTGGGAGGGAGCCTGCAGGGGTAAGGACGGTACCCTGGCCAGCTTCAGTCCACTGAGGAGGCGTGGGGTCCAGGCCCAGAGACCAAGTGTGCTAATAAACTGCAGCAACTGTCACGTGTTTTTCCATAATCGCTATTATTTTATTAATAAGAATAAAAGTTTTGCTAAGCAACAAGGTACAATTTATATTTTGATAAAAAATAAATTGAATTTCTCTTTTTAAAGGAGATATTGTAGGCAATAAAACAGCACTCCAAGCGGTCGTATGGTCATCTGCTCCAATCCAGACTTACCTTAAAACACATGCATAAACATATCTTTCCCAATATTTTTCAAGATATTTGGCAATGGTTCCTATCCGAAATTCTCATGACAGTTTAAAGAATGGATTTCTCTGGTAGACATGCAAAGTCTAGAATTGCACTTAACTTGGCTTCTTTAAAATACTAGTTTTCAAATTTTCTTTTTTTACTTTCTGTGTATGAGAGACAGAATTTGTGCGTGGATGTCTATGTATGTAGATGTCTGTGTATGTATCGGTGAGTGTGTCTCTGTGTGTGAGTAAATGCCTGTGTGAATGTGAGTCTGTGTGTGTTTGTGTGTGTGTTTGTGTGTGTGTGTGTGTGTGTGTGTGTCTGAGAATTTGACTCAGCCCTTTTGTTTGGCCTGTGTTTTTTTTTTTCTTTTCCTTTTTTTGCTCAAGCCAGGCTCTCTATCACGTGAGCCATACTTCTCCTTCAAGCTAAGTTAGTCGGAGATTAAGAGTCTCTCAGATTTGTCTGTCCAGGCTGTGTTTGAATCTCCATCTTCACATGTCAGTCTCCTGGGTAGCTACAATTGTGTTGCATGCTACCAGGTCCTGGCTAAATTTTTCAAAAATCAAAGGAGTTGTTTCATGTACTGAAAACATTAGCCATTACAGTTATGCTAAATTTTCCATTGTCACCTTATTCGTGTGATCCTTGTGTTTTCTTTTGCTGTCCAATCCACAAGTAGAAAGAATATCTCCCTGCTTGCGCATGCACATGACCATTTGGCTACAGACCAGGCTGGCTTTCTTGGTGTCGGCATTCCTTCCAACGGGAACCAGAAGCCTGGGTTTTCCGCGTTTCTTTGGATGTCACTTCTGCCTGAACTGTCCCCAAGCACATGAGGGCCCCTCAATAGCATCAGGACCACATTTCATTATTTGAGGCTCTGCATGCTGCAGATGCAAAGGAGTAACACCATGCCAAGTTGGAAACTGAGACATTTCGAAGTTCAGTCGAAACATGTAAGCATAAAAATTACATGTCAAGATACAAAGTACTTTCCCATTGCATACTCTGAAGTCCTGCCCTCGAGGAACATTTAATTGCAATAATTGCAGCAGGCAATTCTGACTGGAGGGCTCCAGGGGTCCTCATCCAAGAACACTGCCATGGAGGTTGTCTTTCTCTATAAATACATTTTCCTGGCTCCTAACTTTAGTACATGTGTGTCTGTGTCACAAAGACCACAGAAATTGCAGAGTATTCCTTGATGTTTAAAATTAATCCATAATGACCTCTATCAGGGCACCTAAATAGCAATGAGGAAATGCTGTAGTATGACCAGGTGGCTCAGAGCTAGTGAAACAGACCCAAACAACAGCCAACTCTGTCATGTTTGACATGTCGGTAATGTGTGGTTTTGCAAATCTTTCTGGCCTTGTGTCATGAAACACTTGATTTTTGACTTCCTTTTCTGAGCTATTCTCTGCTTTTGGAGCAAAGATGAAATCAGAGGGTTTTTTTTTTTTACTGTGAACTCAAATTAACTTTTGTAGAAAAATTGGTTTTCTGATTGTGAGGAATATCTAGTTTGAGTAATCTTATACATACTGATGTTTTAAATTGTTAAGGATGTGTCTTCTAATAAAATTGTTGTCATTTGGTATTGATGGGCTTAAAGGAAAAATTAACACTGTCCTCTCAAGAGGTTTTATTTTTGCCAGTCCTGCGACTTGAACTCAGGGCCTGGGCACAGTCCTTGGGTTGTCTCAAGGCTAGAGCTCTACCACTTGAGCCACAGCACCATCTGTTATTTTTTTCTATGTATGTGGTACCTAGAAATTGCACTCTACTACTAGGCTAAACTCCTGGCCCCTTTCTCATGTTTTGCCCCTGTTTCCCTCACCTACCCCCTCCTATCTTGTTTTCCCCCTTCCCTTTCCTATTTCAAACACACAAATAAATGTTTATATAGTATACCAGGTAACAAAGTCAGATACAGTAACAATATGAGATTAACCATAAGGGCAACGAAAGAGAAGTAAAATAGCATAGTATATTAAGAACAACAGTCACACAAGATAAACTTTTTATGTCTTTTTTAACTTAATGTCTTTGAAGAAGTATTCAAGTTGATCCTGCATGTCAAGAATATTTTTCTATTTGGCAGGGATATGGTCCTCTGTGTCCTTTCTGCCATAAAACTTGCTTGGATTAATGAACCCTCCCTATTCATGAACCAATATCATTGTGAGTCTATAAAAATATCAACTGCATCAAGGGCTCCTATTCAGTATATGAAGTGCAGTGGTGCCTCCATGGCTTCTCCTTCTCTCTCACTCATCAGTGATGTCTGGATCCTTATATTGGCCTCTAATCCCATGCGCATATTTCCCCTCAGCTCCATCTTCCTTTTGCTCAGGTCAGTTTTATTACAAGCATTTCAGTACACATACAAATAGTAGGAATATTACTGAGCAGAATATTCACAATTTCTGATCAAATTAAATATATACTTGAGATGTCCCGGGCACCTCACCTGCCCTGCTTCTTCCCCTTCAGATCTTCAAGAGAAAGAAGGAATGACAGGGAAATTCTTTTCACCCTGTGGCTTCATATCATCCTGGGATAAAATTACTCTGAGAACATTTTGCCCATAGCTAAGTCCTTACCTGGTTTTTTTTTGTCAACACAGACTTCTTTCTGTTTGAGGTAATAGACAAGTTAAGTGACCTCTGCCTCAGTGTCACTGTAAAGGAATGTGTGACTCTGAAGGATGATGCTTTTTGTGATCTCTCCCCACAATCAGAATTTATGTTCCCATAATCCCTTACACACTGTCCGTGCAAACACAGACAGGAAAAAACACAGTCATTTGTCTGGAATTATAAGAGGGTTCAGTGAACGTGATTGAAAGTAATTATGTTCTGTGAGTTAGAATGTTTTGCAGTTTTACTGCTAGTACAGTTTGTTCCAATTTAGAATCACCCAGTTCAACTGGAGTTTCCTTCAGTCCTTCAAGCAATACTACATCAGCTTAAAGCATCTCTAGTTCTTAGGATGATAAAAACAACAACAACAACAAAAAAACCCTGCAAACCGAAATCAGGGTCATGCACAATAAATATTTCATTTTAAAAGCAGAGCTGTGATTTTATCATTTTTCACGTGGTTTGGGTGAGTGTTGTTTATTGTGGTAGTCTCTCAAAAATTCGATTTCACTTTGAAAGGCATGAAATTACTGAGCACCTTTGGGCCAAGCGCTACCCTCTCTTGAGTTGTAAAAACAGATCCAGACTTATTTCCTATGCAGAGACTTCCTAGTATCCTGAGTGACAATATTTCTTGTGTTGTCTTGTCACTGCACTGCCCTCTAAAAGATAGAGATAAATTCTTAGGTAGCTTACAAATTTCTCCTATCTGTCCATCTCTTCTTGCAGACTCAAAGCTTAAGTATACCTTGAAATATTTCTGTTCTGTGAACAAATTCCCTCACCTCTTTCTGGGCTATTTATTGGCCCTTGTGTCTGCTCCAAAACAAATCAGTTCATCTTTTAGTCCACTTATAATTTCTTCATGTGAATTCCATCATTGCCCGTTCTTTTTCTGAACTATGACAAGTAAATATGTGTGTGTTTCTGACTAGTCGTCCTAATAGATCCCAGTAGTTAAATATCAGTAGTTAGAAGGATTCACATTCTTGAACTCAGAGCTAAACACATAGAAAACCAATATTAATAGAAGTATCAGTGAGAGGAAGGGAAGGAAGAAGGAAAGAATTATGGTGGGAGCTGTTTGAAATAGTTCGTGTGGACAGAGAGGATACACAGACCTCTGCCTCAGACTACACAAAATATATTTTTTAGGGGAGAAAATGAGAGCCATTTCTGGCCTATGTTCCTCCACAGAAATCCAGTGATTTCAAAGCAACCATCTACTACCAAGATGATGTAAGTAAACTGAATTCAAGTTTATTTTTATATCCTTTGAACAAAAACTCTGAAATCTTCAGAAAAAAATGACTTTCAAGAATTATTTTTAACATTTTATGCTCAATTATAGTTTTGGTGTAAGTCATAGCTATTCATGGTTTAAAAATAAATAGTTAATTAAATGCAAATTAAATACTAAACTTGCAAACTTATTTCTAAATTTATTCTAAATTAATTTCCAAGAAAGCTTGAAGTTTCTAAAGTTTCTACATTTTCTATGTAAATATAGCTACTTGTTACATGCACTCTTAGAAAACTATGCCATTTTTGATAGAAAGGAAGCTCCAAACTGAATACTTAAATACTGTATAAACCTCTCATTTTGTGATTTAACATAGATAGAGAAACATCTGATATATTTATATGACTCATCATGATTTCATTTTATGTAGGTGGATTTTTTTTGTCTTTTTTATTTCTTTTCCATTTTTAATGTTTTGTTGTTGTTGTGGGTGTTTATTTTTAAAATTTTCATTATTCATAGTTTACCCACGTAGGCAAACATTGCTTTTTCATTTCAATCACGTCACTGAATTTGGGGGGCAGCCATTCCAGGGAAATCACAAAACGCATACTTTGTCTTGTACAGGAAAACAGCGCCACAAAAGAGTCACACACAGTGTCACCCATAATCCCCTCACCCTCTCTGGCCTATCCCACTGCCCAGCACCCCTTTCCTGTCTCTGTGTGGCTGAGCTGCGCCTCCAGGCTTGCTGGAGCTCTGGGTTTGTCTCTTCTCGTGGCCACTAGCCTGCTAGACTACCCTGACTTTTTCCTTATTGTCAGGATCTATGCTTTTTTATTATCTCTATCTCTTCTAAATTCCTTCACTCGTTCTCCTTGTATACGTTGCCATCTAGGTGCTCCTGAGACTAGACAATGCCCAAACACCAAACTCAGTTCTTCATGTTGGGTGGGTAAGGAGTCCACATTGGAGCCTTTACTAAGAACCTGCCTTACACGCCCTGAGCCGGAGGCTCACGTCTAGCTTCCTAGCTACTCAGAGGACTGAAATTTGAGAATTCAAGTTCAAACCTGCACAGGCACGAAAGTCCTCAAGACTCTTTTTCTTCTTTTCCTCCAAGGGTTTGTACTTAGGGCCTGGGCATGCTCCTTGAGCTTTTCTGCTCAAGGCTAACACTCTACCACTTGAACCACAGTTTCACTTCTGGCATTTTTTTCATGATTAATTAGAGCTAAGAATCCCAAATACATTTTTTTAGCTGGACTGGCTTTGAACTCTGATCAAAGATTTCAGCTTCCTGAATAGCTAAGAATAGAGGTTCAGACTCTAATGCCTGGTTAGAGACAGAGAAGTGGAGAAAGCCAAGCAGAGCCCTAGAAGCAAGAGGTGTGAATTCAAGTCCCAGTACTGGTATGTGTGTGTGTGCACTCCTATGTACACACACACACCCCTTCTGGTAATAGATAAACACACGGGTCACTGGCCAGCTGGCCGCTCTGTCAGTGATTATGGCTGGCAATTTTACTTTGAGTCATTCAAAGCCAACCTTCGCATCTACAAATTTATTGGGCTCAAAGTTCAGTGTGTGTCAAGAAGCGGATTCATTCACAAGCTATACTTTAATGATCAGAGCAGTGAGTTATTAAGTTGTGCCTAGAAATAAAATGGAAAGGCAGAATGCAACTTATCTCTGTGAAGCTTATCCTGAAATTACTACAAAGTCAAAGGGTACTAAGAGCTCTCTGATAAATTTAGAGTGAGAGCAACAGAAACAAATTGGGTCAGCTTTGTCAAGGTATAAATGGTGCAGAAAGTGCAAGGGCATCACGCACGCATCTGGATGAGGTGGGCACGTGTGAAACCCCTTTGAGTGGGGTCACCTGCAGCCATCGCAGGTCTCTCACTGCTGCTCCTGCCAGATTACTGGAAACCCACAAGCTGACCTCTTTCAAAGGAGAGACGCTCCTGCCTCTGACAACAGCCATTTCATTCGCTGAGACCCCAGACTATTAAAAAAAACATCCTGCCTTTCCACATAATTTCCTAGCTCATTGCAATTCATTTTACTTTGTGCATCCAATTCACTGTAAAATGTCAACAGATTTCCTAGCTGCTCTCAGGGACTCTCTTTCATTGCCTTAAGAATGTATGTTGATTTGCAAAACAGGAAGACCCCTGTAAGGTGACACCACTTTGTTGTGATGATGTCTGTAAAATCATTAGGCTTTGATTTTTGCCAGTTATATATTTCCTCCCTGCTTCCATAATTAATCAATCCTCTATGACCCTACATTCTGCCTTTTAATTCCTTATCAATATAATATCCTATCTAATCTATGTAAGTTTGGGGAACTGCAAGGAAAAACAACATGTCTTAATACAAGTCAATATTTGCTTTTTTTATGTTTACTACAGCAAGGCTTGAAACATATCTTCATTCTTGTAATTCCCAGTGCAAAGAAGACAGAATATTTCCATCAATCTGAATATTATTTCTGTACAATTTTTGCCATTTTTCAATAGAAAATTGCATTCTGATTTTTTCAATTCACCTTATTTTTTTCAGAGTTATATTCAGTTATGGTTTGGATAGTTGTACCTGACATCTTCCACTCAAAATAATTTTTGAATCTTACACCCCATGTTGCCGGAGCCCAAATTCCAAAACTTTCCTCATAGTAGCTTCTTAAGTTGTCTTCTGATTTCAGGTATTATAATGGAATATAGTGAGGTGCTATTCTCCAAAAAGAGTTTGGACATATGTTAATTAATCTAGGGTATATTTTTTGAGAACAGAGTTATTAAGAGACAGGGCAAACATATATCCAGGGAATAAATTGTTTCTGTAAATGATGGAACCATTGTAGTATCACCATTTTATATACAAGTTCTACTTTACTTTGTCATAAAGTTTTTCTACTCTCCTTAAATAATGGTACAAAGGACTTATGGTTCAACATGTCGGGGAAGAAACTTGCACACTCATGTTCATATTGCACTATTCACCATAGCCAAGATATGAAAACATCCCAGAGGTCCTCAGTGGATGAAAGGCTCCAGAAACTGCAGTGCTTATGAAATGAATCCAATTTGGAAAGAAGACAGTTACTGGAAAAAGTTATCTAAAACCCCCCAGGCAACCAGGAAGCTTATTTGGAAACAAAACAGAACCGGGAACTATGGGACCAAGTTAGATCCATGTGGTTAAAATTTTGCAAAGACTGATACATAGTTCTGTTTCTGTAATATTCTTGCTTGCTTACCAGCCCATTTTTCTGAACCTTTAAAAGGATAAGTTTATTTGTATAGTTACAGTGTAGCCAATTTGCCAGGATAATTATGTGATGTAACCTTATTGGCCTACTTTGTGTGGATAAATGGAGCTGTTTGTGATAAACGCCTTACTTTTGAAGTTTGAGGCTACTCACTCCCAAGTTGAATTACATCCAGCCTGTCAGCACAATAAACCTCAGACTTCTTCTGTCAGAGTTCGTGACTTTAAGGGGTGCAATCCATTTCACTTTTACAAAGGATTTTAGTGTTAGGAAATGGAAAGACTTAGAAAAAACCTTATTAAGTGAAGTAAGCCAGACTCAAAGGAACTTAGGCTCAATGGTTTCCCTCATTTGTCATAATCAGTAGAAACCTTGGGCTCTACTAGCAGAGATCTGCAATAGAGCAAAACCTTGATACATAAGGCCATATAGTATGAAGCTAATTGAAAGGACCTCCAGGATATTGAAACAAAAGCCATATAACAAATGATTGTTGTCCTTTATGTACTATGTTGTCTCTCATCTCCTTTGCTGTCCCTTGGTTATCTCATATTGGTATAGTATCTCACTTTGTTATCTGATATATTGAATTTATTTGTATTTGGTTATTTGAAATTTGATAGGGAAGGGGGGAAAACCAAGATGGGGGGTGGGTGGGGGATGGGTGGGAGGGTAATGGGTACCAAGACATGTGAAAGGGTATCAATATATGTGAATTAATGCACCTTCTATCTGGCAAATATCATATAACCCTTTTATTAATTACAATAAGAAAGAAAAAACAAAGGATTTTAGTTATGCATCAGGAAGAATGACATTGCATCATTTGTAGGGAAATAGATATACCACAGAAAAAAGGTTTTATGTGAAATAAGTCAGTCTCAGAAGGACAAAGGTTACATATATAATCTCACACACTGAAGCTAGATCTACATTATGAATGTGTATTAAATATAGATTGAGCCAAATACATATATACACAAACACATTAACTAATGGGAAATGATACCTTTGAGCTACTAAGTTACACTTGAACAAAAATGAATGCCAGGGCACTGAAACTTGAGTTGCCTGAGGTGGGGAATGAGGTGAAGGGGGCGGAATGGACAGAGAAAGGAAGGGGATGCAGTCAGAGAACTCAATACATACATAAGAAAATGCACCAGGTACCTGGAGGGGACGGTGGGGTTAGCAAGGATGGGGAGGACAGTGAAAGGTGACATGGATCCAGACACACTGTAAGAATTCTACATTGAGAGGAAAACCTGGGAGAGAGCAAGGGAAGGAGTAATATTTTCCAAAAAGAAATGTACTCAGTTACCAGACATATGTAACTGTAACCCCTCTGTATATCACGCTTCCATAAACAATTTTAAAAAATTCTACTTTACACTGATTATATCCAATATTTGTATACTCCGTGTCTTTCTTTCCTTCTTAGACATTTAAGCAAAATCAAAGAGAAAAATAAAAATCAGCTTAGCTTATTTTTTATTTTCCTTTCTTGATGACAACTAATGTTGAGAACTATATTCTGACTTCATTGTCCAAAGTTAGACCATCTGACTTTTTTATTCAGGGAACATATTGTTAGCTATAAACACAAACTCACACATATCATCATCATCATCATCATCATCATCCTGAGTTATTATCACAGGGCTGGCGTGGACTTCTGGGCCTGACACGCAGCAGGCAAGACCATCCTGTCATGTTACCCACATTCCAAGTAAAGAGAACCGGATTTGGTTGGGTGTTACTGCTGTGATCCAAGATAGTCCTAGCAATTTCCCACGCAGGATTTGATTTTCTGTTAGAAACAAGAAAAAGCACACATGATTGCATTAATTTTACTGTGCTGAAACAAGGGACAGGAGGTGTTAGAAGAGATGCCATGAGCTCCCTGTAGTCAGCCCTAAGAGTCAGAAGAGAAGGGACGGTGTGGCATTGGATGGCTGCAAACACTGCCTTTGTGTTTAATGAGACTTTATTTATGAAAACAAGTGAAAGTGTTTCTTTTTGTAATTTGCAATTGGCTATCAGTCAGCAAGCTTGCCTGGTAGATTTAATAAAAGAGATGTAAGTAATTATCTAAAGTGTTAAGGAAAGAAGAATGTGCAGCAGGACATTTGGCTGTGTTCTAACACACCTATTTGACTTTTCCAATTAGAACTACTTAATCTCTGCCTACCAATTAAGACTCCCCTCCACAGACAAGAGGAGCATTCGAACAGAACAAGGGAGAAAAGCCTCAAGATGATTATTCAGAATTTTAGAATTTTGAGATATTTGAGTGCTTGGGAACTTTGCCTAAAACATGTAATTATTTCATTGTTTCGGTACTGAGGTTTAAGCCCAGGGGCTTTCCCTTGATAGGTAGGGATTGACAATATACATTTATAACGATACATGAAAGAAACACTGGAAAGAAAATACAAATTCACACTTTTTTTTAAGAAAATGTGTCACCTCAATTTTATTAATTAATTTAGTTATTATTTAGAGGCTGTAAAAGGGCTTGAACTCAGGACCACAGAGTCTCCTGATGAGTTTTTTGGGGGCAAGGGTGTCACTCTATCACTTGAGCATGGCTCCACTTTTGGCTTTTTGTTGATTAGTTTGAGATAAAACATCAAAGAATTTCCTGCCCTGGCTGTCCTGGAACCAAAAACATCAGGGGTTAACCTCCTCAGTAGATAGCACACACACACACACACACACACACACCCCACAGGAAAATGTACCTGTTTTCCTCATCATCATTATGATAATAGACAATCTTTTAAAAATTAGAATTTTTTTACTTGTAGTATATTGACCTTAAAGACCTCTAACTTGTAACTGATTGAGCCTAGAAAATGATTGCACTATGCAAGGGAACTGTCTTGAGTTTGTCCTGAGGCTGTGTCAGGCTATTGATGGTTCTGAATGGCGCAGGATGGACAGGTCAGAATTAGATTGCAGAGAGAGCAATTTGCTGGCGGCCTGTTAGATGGGAAGAAGAGGACAAATTCATTCCATCAATATATAGCTGGCAGTCTAGACCGGCCGTGCAGCTGGGTTTGACAGGACAGATGAATAGAGGAAAGAACATTTTAGCATGTGCTGGGCGTTCCACTGGAGGGTGAGTTCGTTTCCCACGTGAAACGACCAGCGTACAACCGTGTCCATGCCCACCTCCTCCACACCTGCAGGATGCCGGCCAGCCTTGTTAGAACTCCTGCCCAGCTCAGGCCCGCTGCTGTCCTCCACACCCCACTGGCCCCGACCCTCTCAAGGACTTTCCCCAGCTCCAGCTCACAGTCCACAATAGGACGTCTTAAATAACAGACATAGGATGTCCTAATTAGCAGGAAATGGCTGTAACTGCCATTAAAGGAGATTTTATCAGGATGTCTTAATTTAGGTATAGCTGGAAAAGGATGCAACTAAACATTTTTAGATAAATGATTCTCACAAGGTGACAGGAAGTGATCTACTTTAACAGAAAAAAATGGCTTTTCTCACAAGGCCTTGAGTTCAAACCTCAAACCTAGATGTTAACCTAAGCAGTGAATTATCACTCCACAGAACTACTAAAATAAATTTTTATTGTACATTTCTATATTAGATATGATTATTACTTAATTGAAATTCAGGTGCATCAAATTGACCAATTGATGAACTAGTTACACAAATTATGAGTAGTTTCACATAGAGGTGTATGACTTTCTTATTTTGTTTCATAAGCAAAAATCTCAGCCTCCTGAAATTACAGGAGTGAACACTGATGCCCGGTTTGAGATTACTTTCATGCAACTATTTCATGTGGCATTTACCCAAAGATGAATGAAGGATACAAGAAAGTTCTGTAATGTGTCTATCAATTGGAGATAAATATTCGAAATCTGTCATTGAATTTACTGCTCTCCAATTACTGAATTTAAAATACGAAAATGTGTCACTTGCTTTTGTTGCTCAGTTATACATGAATTCCACATGCATAGACTGTTTTGAAGTTTGATTTGAGCATAAATTGATTTATCTGCATTACATTTTATAATATACAACATGTTCTACCTTATTTTATTATTACTAAGAATATCTAATTGTTATATGAAAATTGCATGGGTCACATGAATCATACTCACCACCTGTTAAATTAATGACCTGAGTCAAGTGGCAGAAATTCCCTGAAAGTCACTGTACCCTAGGGGTTCAGCTACACAGCAGGCTCCATCCATTGCTAGATAAGAAACACCAGCAGTCTTAGGGGATGCCACCAAGGTCTCAACACCACAAGCAACAAGAAAACAATCTGATTAAAAGCTTAATGGCATTGCCTAGCTACACAGCCAGCTGAGATCTGAACACACCAGTTCAAAGCCAGCCTGGGCAGAAAAGTCCATGAGACTTTTCTCATCTCCAATTAACTATGGTAATTAGTAGAATGCCTAATTAGTAATGTCTCATAGTATGCTTGTATTCTTAATATGTATTTCATTATTTCTGTGTGAATTAATTTACTGAAGTTTCTAAAACAACAAGATTCTATCTCCAGTTCAAGAAGTTATGTGCTGATATGCAATTCAACACTAATGGGTAATAAATCTCCAGATTGAAGACTATAGTTAGCCAGTAACCACCTTAAATAATAAGGGGCCAGGAGTTTGGGCTAGTGGTAGAGTGCTTGCCTACCATGCACAAAGACCCGGGTTCAATTCCTCGGTACCACATACATAGAAAAAAGCCAAAAGTGGTGTTGTGGCTCAAGTGGTAGAGCTCTAGTCTTGAGAAAGTCCAAGAACAGGGCTCAGGCCCTGAGCTCAAACCCAGGACAGGCCAAAAAAAAATAATACATCTAAGCATTGTAAAATATACATTAGTCTTAACATCATGAACATATTATTTTTTTTTGTGTGTGTGTGGGTCATGGGGCTTGAACTCGGCCTGGGCGCTGTCCCTGAGCTCTTCAGCTCAAGGCTACCATCCTACACTTGAGCCACAGCACCACTTCCCATTTTCTAGAGGTTAATTGGAGATAAGAGTCTCATGGTGTTCAGTGCCCCAGCTGGCTTTGAAACTTGATCCTCAGATCTCAGCCTCCTGAGTAGATAGGATAATAGGCGTGAGGCACCAGGCCCGGCTATAAAGGTATCATTTTTGTATCATCAAGGTTTTCAAAAGGTGAAAAGTAATTTAACTCCTGATCAATCCTTTTATAATATTGAGCATGTTCTTATTATGATTTTATCTCATGTTTCATTTGAGCACTATCAAATGTCTAATTAAATAATGTGTCATATTTTATAATTACTTACAATTATGTGTATAGAAAAACAAATGGCTATTCTTCATAGGCTGGAAGCACATTTGTAGAAAAGTAGACTTCTGGGGCTGAGAGTTTGGCCTAGTGGTAGACTGCTTGCCTAGCATGCACAAAGACTCAGATTTGATTCCACAGTACCACATATACATAGGAAAAAAGTTGGAAGTGGTGCTGTGGCTCAAGTTGTAGAGCTCTCGCCTTGAGAAAGCCAAGGACAGTGCTCAGGTCCTGGGTTCAAGCCCCAGGACTGGAAAAATAAAAGAAAGAAAAGTAGACTTCTTCTAAAAAGTATTAACTGAGTAAGAAATGTACATAAATAAATAAGTTTGAAGTGAGTATTTTCATATTAATTATACATTAAGAATTGGCCCTGGGTAAATAATAAATATTCTAATATATGTTAAATAATAGATAGTATACATTATAATATATTGTATAACATTATTAGACAACACTATGCTATTGCTATTATATATTATATAACATGTGCTAATATATTAAAATATATCAATAATGAATTAGATTCTGATGATATGTCATTAACAGTGTATTATTTTTACTAATCTATTAAAATATGGATAGATGCATAGGAAAGTGATGGAGGGGCATCATTGACAAAAGTGCCTTGTACTCTTGAACTGACATATTCTTAAAATAACAAACTACAGTCAAATAGAATTAAAAAATAAAGGATTGGCCCAAATAGTAAGAAAAATATATGCAGGAAGTAGACATTTATGCAGCCCAAATCTAGCGTATGATACTCTCGGTGTGGAACTTCAGGTGTATCTGGTCTCCTGGGAATGGCAACCCAGGTTTAATCAATCAGAGATCCAGGGGGCACTTGTCGTTGCACAGACTGTCACATTCAGTATTTTAAAAATAATAATAACTGATAACTGGTCTTGGGTATGGGTGAGGATAACTTTAGAGAAGCCAACAGATTGAAGTGAACCTGAACAGCACTACAGGATGTCTAGTTCATTTTCTTGTGGTGTGTGTGTGTGTGTGTGTGTGTGTGTGTGTGTGTGTGTGTGTGTGTGTGTACCAGTTCTTGGTGTTAAAATAGGGGCCTCGTGTACTTGCTTGGCTTTTACAATCCAGGCTGGTGCACAACACTTGAGTAATTCCTTCCATTCTGGTTCTTCACTGGATCATTGAATGCGAGGCCTGTTGGATTTGTCTACCTAGGTTTGCCAGGATCTTCTGATGCTAGCCTCCAAAGCATCGAGAAATACAGTCAAGAAGCATCTATGCCCAGCTCTTGTTCATTCATAAAAGTGATGTGGGAAAACAAGATGATTGGGAGGGGTTGAGGGGGGAAAAAGGGACAAAAACATGAGGAGGGGTGTCAAAGTGTGAGAAGCAATGCTCCTACTACCTGACGAATGTAACTGTAACCCCTCTATACATTACCTTGACAATACAAAAAGAAAATTAAAAGGAAAAGAAATAAACAAAAGAGATGTGGATCTAAAATATAATACATATAATACTAATTGTGCTTATGTTACAAAAATAATCATGAATCTCTGTAACAAAAAGGAAGCATGCACTGTTGGAGAACTAGTTAATAAGAATGCAAAACAGCATAAATAAATTGAGTTCATAAACCAATTGAGTTCATTTCAGTTGTGTGCAAGTATGCACGTGTGTGCAGATATGCACATACGAATGTAGCTATTCATTCACACACTTGCACCAAGATGAAGCTGTAGTCCGTCACAAGTCTGACGGCAGCAGACATGATCCCATTCTTCTGGTGCTGTGACCCTGGGCTGGCAGCTGAGAATTATGTGGGCAGTACTGGCTTGTGCTGGCATGTGACAGCTGTCACCTAGTGATCCAAAGTCCCTGAGGACACATCGGAAGAAAATAATTTTGACAAAGTCACAGCGTCTTAGACTTGAGATTTACTCACAGAAAATACCTTTGATTTCTCTAAATGGTTCTAAGGTTTTCTGAGAGGTAACTTGCCAAATTGGGGACTTTTTTGTTTCTTTCTTTAAAATTTATTATTGAAAATTGGAGATGTGTCTCAGGTGGTATAGCTTCAGCCTTAAACAGAAAAAGCAGAAAAACAGAACTGGAACAACTGTGAAAGGTCCTGAGCTCAAGCTTTACACCCGTGCACACACACACACACACACACACACACACACACACATTTTAACTGCATTTATTATCCTATTTTTGCCCTAAAACAAATGAAGAAGAGAGTGTGAAAATCATAGCATTGTTCATGAGTGTGTGAGATGATAAGATGGCTTCCATGTACACAGGTTAGGGTAGATGAACCCACAAAACAATTACATTGTGCTATAATGCTTTCATATATAAAACATGGTAAATGAGTGTGTTAGCTTCCAACTTGGAAAAGAAACCTTGCAAGGCAAATGTTTGAATAATGTCCAATTCCTTGTAGTTGGTAGAAACAGCATTGTATGAGTGATGGTAAAATGTTTGAAGAATTTCCAGTATTTACTCGACTTGTAGCTCAAGGCTGATGCTCCACCACACAGACTTGCCTCCAGTCTAGCATTTTGCTATTTTATTGGAAATTGAGTCTCTCAGGCTTTTCTGTCTAGGCTGACAGTGAACCAAGATCCTGAAATCTCAGCCTCCGGAATAGCCAGGATTATCAGTGTGATCCCTGGTGCCTGGTGTCACTTTTCATGACATCATTAATGCACAGCTTAGCTTAACTAGTGTTTTACAAAAATCAGAATCAGATAATAATATGTTCATTTAATGTAAGTTTGAACTTTTGGGGATTTTCTTATTTCTTTTTCCTGTTTTATATCACTTGGACTTCGGATACCATATCAATTATATTTTACCTCTCTGTCAGAATAGCTCTTTTTTTCATAATATAACTTTTTGAATAATATTATATAAAATCCTTTAAATATGAAGTTTGTATATAATCTAAAATATTAAGTTTGTGTGTAATCAACTGAAAATTAATTTTCTCTACAATGTCAGTAGTTAGAAAAATGAAATGCCTGATAAAATGGGCACAACTACAATATACAAAGAAAACTAAATATATTTGATTAATTTAAGCTTAAAAAGATCTAGAAAATATAATTTAATGACTTAACTTTCTCATGACTAGTTCTTATTGGCATAAGTTAATTACATGTAGGTAGATATTTTACTGTGATGTTTCCACATTGGCATCAAGTTGCACTTTAATGAAATTTGCCCAGGTGTTCTCTCTTACCCCCCGACCTTTCCCGTATTTTTTCCTGAGCCTGAGTACATATGTGTGTGAGGATCATTGTCATCCCTTCCCTCCGACCTTTTCCATTTTATTATTGTTTAGTACATACACATTCTACTTCGAAGCCAAATCACGTGCTATTTGTCCTCCTGACCTTTGCTCAGTGTGAGAATCAAACAGAAATGCTGGTGCCTAGCATCCTGGTAGTAAGGTGAAATGTTAGACCCTCCTAAGTGGCCCAGATCCACATCTCTTACGTAAACGATGAGTAACAAGGACTTTCCAAGACATATTATTGTGTTTTATCTTGTACTAGTATTATTCAAGGTGGGAGGTGTTGGTACTACATCCTGAATCCAGGGCCTGCTCTTTCGGTATTTGCTCAAGCCTGGTACTCTACCACTTGAGCCACATCCACACTTCTGGCTTTCAGGTAGTTAATCAGAGATAAGAATTTCATAGACTTTTCTTCAGATCATGGTCCTCACAGCTCAGCCTTCTATGTAGCTAGGATTACAGGCATCAGTCACTGTAGTTCAGCTTCTTTTAATTTCCAATATCACAGGCAAAGTAGTTTTATACTGTTAAAGTCTATTAAATACAGTGATAATTGTATATTGCTATTGCAGAGATTTTTTTTATTAAATCGTGATAGTCACAATTACTTTTAAAAATAATGATTGGATCTGGACTTTATCAAATGCTATTTCTGAGTCTGTCAGTAAGGTAGTGTGATGTCTTCTTCAATCATTAGGCATAGTGGATTGCAGTGTTGTGGGATATGAACTGCTAATCACCTTCCTGGTCACTCATACTTGTTCTCAGATCACCAAAATCACTTACTAATTAAATAAAAGGCCAAATTTTATTCAAGGTGCATTCTGATTCAACAAGTGTACGGAAGATATAGTTGTGATTTATTGAGATATTTTTAATTCAGTAAAGACAGTGGGCTTAATGGCTTTTATAAACAAATGTGCTTTGTATAGTTAAGATGTATTTTAGGTTAAGTCTTTGGTTTACATTACTAGCAAATATGTATATCATCTATAGTATATATTTATACTTCTACCTATATTCTACCTTCCTGTATCTACATCTATATATCTCTATCTATATATCCTACCATTTTCTCTTCCTTTCTCATGTATGTAAAGTGTTTATGTATATAAATATAAACCATTATTTTACTCCACATCCGAGGAAATTAAATAGATGCCTACTTTATCACCTTTCTTTATCTGCCCGTCTGTCTGTCTCCTCCCATTTTTGTATTTACTTATTTACTCAAATTTTTTAATGACTCAGTTAACTCCAATATCATTTCAAAAGGAGAAATGAAATTAAGCAAAACCAAGGTCAATGAAAGTATAAAAAATGAATCTAGCGTTACTGTATCCTTTTTTCTTTCACTTGTCCGTTTTGTATCCATGATGGGATTGCTGAGTGTCAACACAATGGTCCAAGAAGAATAAATAAAGATTGAAAGTATTCCCTAGACGAGAGGAAAAGGCAAGGAAATATGGACAGGCAGGGGATGAATTCTCTCATGCTCTTGGAATACAATGGCAGCCATTGTGCCTGTGCCCGGGAAGCTCACGGCTCTGAGGTTGGATCTCCACAGGACCCTGGCTCTGGCCTCTGAGCTCCACCTTCAATTCTGCAGTCTCAAGAGCCAGGGGCCAGGTGAGGGCTTCAGAAGCAAAACTCTTTCCCAGTGCTGCAAGTGTGTTAAAACTGTCAGAACAGTGCCTTGAAGTTCAGTCTTAGGTAAGTCAAAATGAGTTCATGGGCCTTCCAAGCCCTTCTTGACAGCATACCTGGGAGCTGAGCACCAGAATGAGAAACTTTGTCTCAGGGAAAGACTGTGTTCCTTAGAAAAGAGACTGCAAAAGTGAGTGTGTGTGCGTGTGCACACGTGCATATGTGTGTGAACACAGGGTCTCATGAGTTCTAAGCAAGCACTCTACCATGGGCCCATAGTCCAGACTTATCAAGCAGCTCTTAAAAAAACTGTTGACAGTAGTTCAGTGCAATGATTTTCAGGATGATTATGCCTAAAAGTACATTTAAATTGAATATCTGATAAATTGATTCTTGCTACTTGTTTATCCATCCATGAATAATCTACTTAAGAATAATTTTAACCATTTAGCACAGACATGTAAGAAAAAGTATACTATTGTGCAATAATTAAAACATAATGGATAATCATATTATCCATTATTAATTAACAGTTTAAAAAGTCAAAGTAAATATTTTAATAATCTCATACTTACATTTATTTTGATGTATTCCAGAAAATACTAATATACAGAACAATACTTTTGAAAGTATTTTAGGTATAGAAGTTTGGCCTAGTGGTAGAGTGCTTGCCTAGCATGCATAAAGACCCATGTTTAATTCCTTAGTTTCACATACATAAACAAAAAATTTAAAAAGCCAGACATGGTGCTGTGGCTCAAGTAGTAGAGCACTGGTGCCTTGAGAAAACCCAAGGACAGTGCTCAGGCCCTGAGCCCAAGCCCAGATCTGGCAAAAAAAATAAAATAAAATAAAATAAAATTATTTTGAACTGTGAAATGCTCCCCAAAGTATGAGCTGCCTAATATTAGAACTTTAGCAGAATCATATAATAATACATAAAATTAAAAAGTTATGAAAAATATGGCCTGCTTAGATTTTTAAAGGAAATAAATGCACTCATAAAATTCAGTCTTTACCACATAGGACCAGGTACAGTGACTTACGCTTGTGATCCCAAGTCCACAGAGCGAATATGGGAATAAAATAGCATGGAGTGAAGGGCAGGGTGGCACAGGCCCTGAACCCCATCAGTGAAGAAGGAGGGGAGGGAGACCTGTGGCCTGAGGTGCCCAGAGCAGAATCACAGGCCTTACTGGAAAATCAAAGCAAAAGTCCTGGGCCAGGACCCAACTGGCAGAGCACTTCTTTTAGTGGGCCTGAAGTGTTGAGTTCAGTTCCTAGAAATAGGCAAAGCAAACAGGCAAACACATAAAACAGACAAATGTCACTACAACTAAAACAATAATGAGAACTGATGTATTATCCCACTTTTAACTAACGTGTGAGCCCAAGTGAAAATTCATTGCTTTTTATCAGTAACACACTCTCTCCCTGTCTGTCATGGCTGTAAAGAAGTGAGTACTTTCTGGTTATAACTTAAATTAGTCTTACTACTGATTAAATCTCACCATTCCATTAAAAATTCAAGTTGCACAAATACTTCATGTAATAAAGTCTGTGAATTTAGTGACATATCTAGAGAGACGTAAGTAATTTCTCTAATTTATTTCCTGTATTAATTTCCAAGTTTCAAATAGGTATAAACTTAGAATTTGAGAAAGTATCTACTTATTTATTTGGGCCATTATTTAGTTAGTTATGTGGCAAAAAGTGGGCTGGAACTCAGGTCTGCATGCTTGCTTAGCTTTCTTGTTCACAGCTGGTGCTCTACCTTTTGAACCATACTTCCAATCTAACATTTTGTTGGCTAATTGGAGAGGAATTCTGGAAGAGTTTATGCCCGGGCTGGCTTCAAACCCCAACCACCCAAATCTTAGCCTCTGAGTACCTGCGGGTGACGGTGTGAGCTGCTGTTTTCCAGGCTACTTGAGAGACTATTTACTGTAATCTTGTAGGACTTTTCAGCCTTTCTCTTCTAGTCCACATCTATCTACCAAACCTTGAAGATCTGAGTCAAGGACTCTTTGTGGATGCTGTACAGGAGCCATGCGATGAGAACATTTGAAGGCATTTTATCAATTATTGGTAAGCATTTATCAATTCACACATCTATGATTCACAACTTACCTGATGGAGTGGTAGAGCTAGACATGTCAGAGTCATTGACCGCCCCCCCCAACTGGCTTTTCCTGATATTGCTCCATTTAGTGACATAAAACTGAGGAGGTTCCTGGCCACAGCTGGCTCACAGCTCTAATCCTAGCTATGCTGAAGGAGAACTAAGAATCATGGTTCAAAGTAAGCCTAGGAAAGAAAGTTCATGAGATTCTCATCCCCAATTAATTAGGAAGCACACACTAAACCAGAACAAATGAAAGCAAATCAGCAGACTCCTTCCCTTCCCCGTGTGGTAATTCTTAGACATTTACTTACATCCGGATCTTCCCTCTTTCTGGGACCCAAATGAGACCCCAGGGCGTGTGAACTGTGTCTTCCCTATCACTTGGGAGCCCCCTCTTCTGTATGAACTCAGTCCTTGATTTCACCTGTCGAGGTGCTCATTTTCTCTCATTTCTGAGCTCTTCCATCCCACAGTGAACCCTGCATGCCTCCGGTCCCCCCCAAACTGACAGTGCAGCAGAAACAGTCCCACTGGGTCATCATGATTATAATGATTATAGGTATTTGGTTAAAGAGCTGATCAGGTTTTTTTTGTTGTTGTTGTTTGTTTTGTTTTTATT